>NW_015150809.1:97667-142035 GCF_000732505.1 Cyprinodon variegatus
TGGCCCTATCTCAAAGAATTTTTCAAAATAGTCGAAAGATTTAGCTTTCAATTCATAAAGTGGCATCTGGCTGATTTTTTTTAAAGGTTACTTTATACTTTTATACTTTAAGTAGTTTTTGGAGCACATACTTTTTGACTTTTATTTGAGTAAAGAGGTGAAGTTGGTACTTCAACTTTTACCAGTGTTTTTAAACTGCAGTATCTATACTTCTACTTAGTTGCCAATTTTTTTTCTTTTGAGATCACTTAAGGTTTGGCAAGTTCCTTGGCTAGTTAAGCACTGTGATGCGTTGGCCCATAAAACAAGCACTGCTAAGAGTGGGTGTATGTAACAAGTTTTAAAGTAAAATACTTACTCCAGCTTCACAATCATTTCAGTG
Source organism: Cyprinodon variegatus (assembly GCF_000732505.1). Classification (NCBI taxonomy): domain Eukaryota; kingdom Metazoa; phylum Chordata; class Actinopteri; order Cyprinodontiformes; family Cyprinodontidae; genus Cyprinodon; species Cyprinodon variegatus. Next base: position 98,050 of record NW_015150809.1, read on the forward strand.
CTGCTGTTACCTTGGCTACCAGTGCTCCCATATTGACCACATATTGTTCTTGCTCTCTTCTTTCTCCTGATTTGCTGAGATACACACCTATGTGGTCAGGTTTCATAACAATAAGACCCAAACATCAATGATAGCTGATTGTGGAAGCCAGAACTTTCTTGATTAAAATTCAGGTTTCAATCTTTATTCATTGATAATATTCTAGTTGATAATATTCTCTGTTTGCAGTATGCCATTATAATTAAAATCTAATAATCGTACTAACTTATTTTATACTACAATGCTATAACTAGTATAATACTAAAACTAGTATTAGTATCATACTTAACTAATACTAACTTATCTTAATTGTATAATAAACTGCTAAGGTAAACACTCTATCTAGATGGCACCAAAATGGCTCAAGTAAAGTAAAACAAACCATTTACTATGACTCATTCTACTGCTAGAATCATTTTTAATTTTTTTTTTGTTATTTTCACATTTTTCTTTAGTTTGATTCAGAAAAGATTTGACTTTACAGAAACTGACAAACTGATTTATATGATCATGACAAGTTCTGTCCTCCTGAAGAAGTTTCCTCCTGGCCTTGTCAAAACTAAACATCCCTAAATTCTGCAGAACTTCTACATATTAATTTAAATTGACAGAGTGTTACACAGCTGTTCAGAATACATCTTCTAGAACAGATGCAATAGGCAGAACATAGGTTTAGTTCTTTTTTCATTTATTTAAAAAAGCTTGTTGTTGCTTTAGTATATGGGTGCCTCCCAGACAGAGCAGCCGTTAGGATGGTGCAGATAGCAGGAGTTCCCCAAGTAGGAGAGGTAAAAAGGAGGCAGACTTTTCGTATTTTTGTTAGATATTTTTGGTTTTGTACTGTTTATCTTATAACTTATATATCTTACATTTTTATGTTAAATATGTTGTTCTTATTGTTACTAGAATGAGGATTTTCTTTCTTCATTCTGATTTTCTTGGTCACTTGGTACCCTAAGCACAATGCAGTGCGCTGGCACTTGGGGCAAACAGGGGCCAATCCTCCCATAGAACTTGTCCTGGCCCCTGTACTGAAGACATATTAATAAAACAGTATGTTATAATGATATATGCTGCTGGCACAGAGACCCTAACTGTTTGGTCCAAGTTGCATTTGATCAGTTTAATTTGTACTGTTTTTATTCGAAGTTGATGGTTTTAAAAACAGCCTTTAGATCATTAATTATTACATACTGTGCAGATGATGCTGACTTGTTATCATCCACAAATGTTATACTATTCTGATCATTTATAGAGACAAAAATTATGATCTATTTTCATTTTCTATTAGAAGAAAGTCATTAATCTATTGTTGTTCCCTGAGGAACAACTTGGCAGAGACCATCTGCCCATGTTAGAGCTGCTGACATCATATCCCCTGGGTCAGAGACCGCAGGAAGCAAATATTAGATGCAGTAACCCATTTTAAACCTGAGGATATTTAGATTCTAACTGAATTGTTTCAATTAGGCCTGAATGTAGATTTTACTTTTTTTTTCTTTTTTTTTCCCTTTTTTTACTGCTCTTATTTTACTTATTTATTTTTAAGTTAGTTGTGACACAAGTTTTATTGTTTAACGTAGCCCTTTGTTAGTCTTCTGTATATGGCGTAATGTTGGTCTGGTACCATACATGAAAAGTGTTATAGAAATTAAAAGTTGACCGCGATAATCATTCTTTCCATGTCATTTAAACTTTTCAAGATCACGTTCCAGACCAGTCCCTTTATTAAAATCATATCCTTACAAGTTATAAATTTGATTATTTTAACCTCATCTTTTTCAATGATAATTGGCGACATCCTAATGCGGTGTCGCTCTGTTTGCGTGTATGTAACTTTATTTAAGTCTCTGGCGTGTTTACTATATGTTTTAGGGTAGCTCGGATTCTTTGTGCGTTTGAAGTGGCTAAAACAGGTATTACGGTAACGTCCTGGAGGCGGGACCAGAGTAAAGCAGGAACAGTTTAGGTCGTAGTGTAGATTTAATGAGGTGAGTTTAAATGGTCTTTACTTATCATTTCATGCAATAGTATACATTTAACACTACCGCTTATCAGAGGACAATCATTTAGTTCACGAGTTGCAACTTTACGCAGCAATGTGGTAGTTTTTTTTCTCTTAAGAAGCTTCCCTGGGTTGATTCTGCAAGAGTTAACTGCATTTTTTTTTTTTTTTTACCCAGGAGAAGTTCAGTTTGTGATTTACATAAGTGCACAACTTCACCTAACGTTTTGTGATTCCTCAATCATGCAGTATGGAGAGATCAGCAGGATATTAAAACCTGCAAAACAGCTACACTGTTGGAATATAAATGTAGTGTTCTTTGAAAACAAAAACAATAATAACGACAAAGGAAATTTTTTTCTCATGCCTAAGCTGTCCATGTTATATGTATAAAGACGGTAAAGAAAAAAAAAGTGTGTCATTTGTTTGCTTAGGTCGGCCATGCTGGCGACTTTTCCCCTTTTCTTGCTCCTGGCAGCAGGAAATGACGTCACAGGGGATACGGGAGACAAGAATCCCAACTTTGTAATCATTATGGTGGACGACCTTGGGATAGGGGATATAGGTTGCTATGGCAACGACACCATCAGGTAACTACTGCATTGAATCCTCTAGCCTACATTTTTGGCACCAATAGTAATGATTTGGAAAAAAGCTTTTAAATCTATTTATAATTCATTGCGAAAGCATATAACCTTTTATTTTTGTGTACATATTTATTAATGTTAAAGCTACAGTGTGTAATAATTACTGGGATATACAGTCAGAAATGTAATATATTATACATAACTATGTTATTTATCATCATCTACGAGCTCAGCCTCTTAACCTTAATATTTGCGTTGCCTTAGAATTCGTTATTTATAATTACATAGGAGCGGGTCTCGCAGCCATGGAGGCAGACATCTTTGCGCTACGGCAGCGCAGAGGCAACAAACTAGCGATTGCGAGATCGCCAAAACATCACAACGATGTAGAAAAAATAACGGGTATATTTATTATATTAAGTCTACATGAAATCTATACCCTACACAGACTAATGAAATACTATCTGTAAAATTATCTATGTAAACAAACCTCATCACTTGAGAAGGTAGGTGATGCGGACGTCGTGGAAGACATTTTGTCCCGTAACGCTCGCCGTACTGTTGGGGGGGAGAAGCGGTGGCGGGGAGATGTTCATGTTGCTGCAGTCTGACCGCTAGATGTCGCTAAAGGTTACACACTGTAGCTTTAAGAGATATTTTTGGTAGATTTCAACATTCATAAAAATCCCTTTAAACAATTTTTTGCTAAAGCTGTTTTAAATATAGGCTGTTGTCTACTTATATAATCCGATCAGAATGTATTCGACATAACTGCCCTTAAAATGGGAAAGATGAGAAACAATATCATTAAAGTAATGGTTCTGCTGGAGGTTTCTTCCTGTTAAAAGGGAGTTATTCCTCTCCACTGTCGCTCCAAGCATGCTTAGTGTGAGGGATTGCATTTGAGTAAATGAGTCGATGCAATCAACTGGTTTTCCTTAGATAGAAAACTTTGAATCAATTTGACTGTATGATCTGGTGAACTGTAAAGTTCCTTGAGATGACATGTTGTGAATTGGCGCTTTATAAATAAACCGAATTGAATTGAATAATCTAGTGAGGCTTGAACATCAGAGCTTTCCCATTTGTTCAGTGGGGGTGACAGCTAAAAGTGTGATAAAAGAAACCTTTTCATCAAAATGGGGAAGAAAGGGTTATATGTCGTGTCAACAGTTGCAACATAAAAATTAATCGGGGGGGAAAAAACACAAGAAAAATGAGGAAGAACAAGGAGGCTGGTTTATTACAGCATTGTCAATATGCAGAGATAGACTGATGTAAGACAACTTGAAAGAAAATATTTTGCCTACATATTTTTCAGTAAAAAATTTTGTTGATTGGACAAAAATAGCTGTTCACTTTGTATCCAGCCACATAAAAAAAGCATTTTTTGTTTACATGTCATAACCAAGGGTACAAGTGACTATTGGGTTTGCTGTGTAATTACCTCTGGTCTGCCAACAACGTTTCATATCATCAGCATAATAATTTACTATTTATTATATAATAAATATAAATATTTAAAATTTAATATATATATCTAATATTCCCATAATATTTCATGGTAAGCGTACTATTAATATAATCCAAGCTAATGTTTTGTATTAATTTATATAATTCCTGTCCTACTGCTGTACTTATAGTCATTTTAATGAGTAGTTATATCATTTTTTTATACACGTATTCTTAATCTTCCTATAGAACTCCCAATATAGACAGACTGGCTTCAGAGGGAGTGAAGCTGACCCAGTACATTGCTGCAGCTCCTCTCTGCACTCCAAGCCGGACTGCTTTCATGACAGGCCGTTACCCACTTCGCTCAGGTAGTTATGTCCTAACGCTAATTCACTCTAAGCCAAACATTCCCGTGCTAATACATTGATAATTCTACTACAGCTATAGTTCAATCACTTTTTAATGATTTCCTTATGTTTCATTTATTTTGTTGATGTGTTGACAAGGGATGGCCAGCACTGGCCGTGTCCAGGTGCTGCTGTTTCTCGGAGGTTCAGGGGGACTTCCACCTAATGAGACAACCTTTGCAAAGAGGCTGCAGCAGCAGGGATACACCACAGGCCTAATAGGTAAGATGTGATCAGATTTTGCTGATCTTACCTTTTATACAGGATTGAATGGAGAGTTGCAATTCTCTGTGGTCCTCTCGGTTCTTTGCAGCTGCTTTGCCACTGCTATTTACTCAATATGTGCAGTGGATCAAGGCGACGGCACCAAATTCAAGGAGATACATACACACCCTCTTGTCTAACAAACAAGACCACATTAGATAAATTTTTACAGAACATCGAAGGCCTCATCAATTCTATTCTATCTAAAACAACAACAACAAAAAAAATTCAGAAATCTTCTTTAGAGGACCTTAATCTGGAATTTTAACATTTGTATTTAATTGACCAATTACATAAAACACTATATGCTGTATAACAATGAATTTAATACACATCACACTAAAAGAAAGGATCAGTTCTACCGTCTGGTTCCCATTTTCTTATTTGCCAGCAGGATGGAAGTTTGTTGTTTACTCTTTTTCTTACCCTGCATCAAAATCATAACCAGCTTCTAGCAGATGGTGTTTTCCCTGCAATATTCAAGTGGCATCGTGAATTCGGGCATAAATGTTTATTATGTGTCTCCTTCAATTTTATTGGTTTTATGATGCTGCGTGGTGACAGATTCAATTCTAAGGAACTTCCCAATATAAGATCTGCTTTACTTCTCAGTAGTAAACCAGACAAAACTGTCTAAGATGATAGTTGTGAAATGTTATCTGATGATGGGATCTCTTCACCCTGCCCTGTCTTTAATTTAGCATAATTCTATTTATTTTTTCTTTGTGTGTCTGCAGGTAAATGGCACTTGGGTGTGAACTGTGAATCTAGAGGTGATCACTGTCACCACCCTAATCACCATGGTTTCAGCTATTTCTATGGTCTGCCATTCACCCTTTTTAATGACTGTGTTCCTGGCGAGGGCAGTGATGTTTTGAATGATCTTCAACTTACACTCCAACATCTCACCTTGTTGCTAGGAATAGGACTTTTTACGCTGGTGAGTGTAATTTTTGTAAGTTTTCTTCTTTTTCTCCACAGAGTTATATAAAAGATGGATATGTTTTGTTGCTAGACAACAGCAGCACAGTCAAAAAATAAACACACAAAAAAATAAATAAATAACAGTTGTGTTTTTAACTCAGAAGCATAGCAACTAATTTGTGATTGCTCACACAAGTGCAAAGGGGTTCAAGAAGCAGATTGAAAACAGGATCTTTAGTTGTGAAACTCAGTCACAACAGCCAGAAACCTGCCTGAAGGAAAAACCTAAAGTTGAAACTGAAATTCAGAAAAGAATTGGCAAGGAAAGTTGCCTGTGGGATGAATAGAAACCAGCTGTGCCACAGGTGGAGCAAGAGAAATGCACTTGAAAAAATGTTTAACTTAGACGTTTCTAGAAAGTATGTATAAAGAAACCTTGGGGAATGACGGCTATATGCTGTACTTTCTAAAAAAAAAAACAAAAAAGAAAAACAGGTTCAGTTTGTTTTCCTTTATCTAGTCAGGGTCTGCACATTTAGTCGTTCAGTGCTTATGTTCTGCCAACATTGGATGCATTTATGCTCCACAACATTTGAATCAAGTAAATGACTTATCACCAGGCCTTTGCAAAACAAGCCCATATATCTAGGCAGTAATGCATCCTTTTGACTGAAGTGTGGTGGAGCAGGGATAAAGATCAGAGATATTTGAAGACTGGAGTTTCATGAAAATCAAAAATCCTAACTCTGTAACCCTAATGTGTCAAAATACCTCATTACACCTGAAATCAATATGTTACATAGAACCTGATGTAAAAGGGTCGATCCATCTGTGTGTGTTTGACCCATGTGGGTTTTCAGGTGTGTGTCCGTCTATGTGGGATCCTTGAAGTTAGCCTTTGGCTCCTGCTGCTGCTTCTCATCCTCGGTATAGTAGCAGCTGCTGTGTGGTATGTCCCATTTGGGCTCCTTCGAACCTGGAACTGCATCATAATGAGGAACCAAGATGTAATAGAACAGCCTATGACAGTTGAGACAGTACCCCAGAGACTGCTGGCAGAAGCACAAGATTTTATAAAGAGGTAAGGATGTTGGAGCGAAGCCATGAACTGCTCTTTTTTGTTTTTTTTAAGGTTTTGTTACAAAAACTCTCAGAACTCTCACAGATAATTTACATTTCTCCCTAATTAAATTTTTCCATAATTTAATATTTAGTTGGCTAAACTTTCTAAGACATGTAAACCTTCAATATCAACTTTTTATTGTTTGTTAGTAAGTTTCTCTCTGTAAGGAGAAAGGAGGGTGTGGCGGCTTAGAGGTTAGGGCATTGCGCTTGGAATCCAGAGGTTCCGAGTTCAAGCCCCACTCCCACAGACTGCCACTCTGGGTCCCTGAGCAAGACCTTTAACACGGTACAAAGGCAACCCACTGCTCCGCACGGGGATGGGTTAAATGCAGAGTTCATTTCATTGCTTTGATGCCTAAATTCTATTCTAAAATATGTGTGCTTTTAGCAAAAAACTAGTGAAAACCAACTAAAAAAAAGAAATAAGAAAAGATGGTAAATCTTTACAGTTTAGCTAGAAAAAAACCTGAAATGGTTATCAACAGGTTCCTCTGAAATATATGACAAAATATTAAGTGTAAAATTAGAAATATTTACTGAGTAGAAAAAAATCATTCCTTATTAATAAAGTTCTAGCTTGCCCCTAATAGGAGATAAAGCGTCCTTCACAGTTATATTATCCTATTAATATAAAAAGTCTTTAAAGGATGGATGGATGGATGATATGTTTTAATTTTCAGTAGTTTTCTTTTTTTTACATACAGTCCCATGAAGGTCACCATGCACATGCCTTTATTGAGTGAAATTGTCTTTTATCTTTTTCACTCATGTGTGGCTTAAAGAAAACTGTCTTGCCACATTTACATCCCAGCGAAACAAGAATGATGGAATAATGAGTCAATTTTTTACCCCCTTTTTATCCTTTAACCAATTTAAAAGATATATCCTTCTTTTGCAATAAATTATTGATTTTTTAAAAGTGTTTTACATATCTAAATCTTACATATCAGTAGCTGTGGTTTTCATAATTTATTATTTTCAGGGGGTCAATTGTGTGTGTTAAAATCTACTGTGTGTTCAAATCTTTTCACCTTTATATTTTTTAAAACGATTAATTTTATGGATTCAAATTACACCAGAAAAAGAATGTTGATGTTATGTTTAAGTAACTATTTTTATTAGCAAAGCCAAATTGGATCCATTTGAGTTCCAGTATCCAGAGTAGCAAGGTGGTTGCATACCCACACAGTTGTCCCTTTCTGTGGAACAGAAACAATAATAGGATTTAAGGAACCAAAGAAAGTTAGTAGGCCTACCAAAATGTATATTTATTTAAGCTAAAATGAGAACTTGGTGCAGTTGGAACTTCTTTTTCTTTTCTTATCTTTATGGGTATTTTTTCTGTCCATCTTTGTTGTTTATCAGAGTCTAAGTTTAGTTAAATAAGGCAGAAAAACAAAAATCAAACTGCACATCACCTGTTATTAGGCTTAGCTTATTGTTGTTAACCGTTGATGTTGAATGATTTATCCATAATTTGAAGTATGATTATGTTAAAGGAATGTTTAGAACTGAAAAAACCTCTGACTCATTTCCTCTCCTTTAGGAATGCTGATCGTCCGTTCCTGCTCTTCTTCTCTTTAGCTCACATCCATACACCTCTTTTCACAACGCCTGCCTTTGCTGGAAAGAGTCGCCATGGCCGCTATGGTGACAACCTAGAGGAAGTGGACTGGATCGTTGGTAAGTCTATAGAGGCGTAAGCCCAATATGGCAAAAAGTGCATTAGAGCTCTGAACCCAGGACAATTATTATTTTTTATTATTTCATAAACTTTTTACAAACCGACAAACCATTTGACATCTAAGTATATTGAAATTGTTGCAGTTTGAAAAAAGGAAAAATGAAATATTATTCTTTGCCGTTTTGTTTTGGATAGTTGGATTGCACTAATTTATTCTATTTGTAGGTAAAATAACAGAAACAGTGGATTCACTCGGCCTTGCAAACAACACCCTCCTGCATTTCACATCAGACCATGGTGGCCATTTAGAAGATGCACATTCTCTCTTCGGCCAGAAAGGAGGCTGGAACAGTATTTATAAAGGTCAGCCATACATCAAGTCGTTGTTGATTGATGAGACTGTCTGAAATATTGCTGTAACTTTTTTCTATCGTCTCATCTCCAGGTGGGAAGGCAATGGCAGGCTGGGAAGGGGGGATCAGGGTTCCTGGAATTTTCCGCTGGCCTGGTAGACTGGCAGCAGGAAGAGTAGTGGATGAGCCGACTAGCCTCATGGATCTCTACCCCACTCTGAAATACTTAGCCAAGGACACCCAACCAGACAGGTACAGACTATTTCTGTAAAATGTTGTATTTGCATGGCTAAAAAAACAATACAAATTGCTGGACAAATTATTTTACATAAAAAAATCTGCACAAACGTTCTATATTGGGACATCATCAAGATCTTCATGACTGAATCTTCACATCCAGTCTAGGTGGTTCCATTTCCATTTCTCGTTGTCCTCGCTTCTCTTACGCTGACTGTTTTTTCAGACATTTAGATGGCTATAACCTCATGCCTCTGCTGGAGGGAAAAGCAGCACGATCAGAGCATGAATTCATGTTTCACTACTGCGGCATAAACCTGAATGCAGTACGCTGGCACCCGCCTAATAGTAAGTTCACACATGAGAAATTTATTTTTTTCTGGCTTTTCCTTGGATCTTTGTTTTCAGCTTTAAGTGGGAAATATTTTCTTGAAGCAAACTTATATTAGTTTATATGAAACATCTTTTCCTGGTTAAATTCTATGTGTTCTTTCACCAACTGCAGTGACCAACTGCAAAGACAGCTAGATTATAAAAATATAGAAGAATATCAATATTTTAAGATTAAAGCCAAGATACTGAACAGTACTGAACTCCTTTGCCCATCAAGATGTACAACTCCTCACTTGGGGGAAGAAGGAGGTGATAGAAAGAGGGACAAGGGTCAGCACCCCCCTCCTTTGACATTTTATGCAAAACAGTACCTATTGCCACTCGTGCAATATTCTTCTCTCTCTCTCCCTGTATATTTTTTTAACTTATTTATAAAGTCAGTACATCTCTGTAATACAAGTGCAATAATCCAAGTCAACCAATGTGTAGTCTTCCCTTAGCTCTCTAATGTGCAGATTTTTTTTTTTTTTTTACATCTAATGGAAACATATTTTAGGACATTACAACTTTTTTCTTTTTTATGCTTTTTTCTACTATATACACTCTATTTCTATTGTCTGTCATATTTTTATCTTTAATGGCATCTTGCTTTAACTCTGCACTTTGTGCTCTATATAAGCTACTGGAACCAGAATTTCCCTGAAGGAGTAATCCAAAGGGATAAATACAGCTGAGTCTAAGTCAGTATATATGTTAAAATATATAAGGTTTACTGGTTTAACCTTTGTGTCTAATTTTTATTTTCAGCCTTATTAATTTTTCATCTGCTTATACAAATTTGTTCAAATTCAGATTTTCCCATTACAACAAGAATTTTCTAGGTTTTCTGCCACAAGAAGTCATTATTTCCATTTTGAAGAGAGGAAACATCACACTGTGTTTAAAGGAGCTGTGATTCCACAACAGGGATTTACTTTTATTTGAAAGCTGGAAAAGTTATTCCAAGCTGATATTTTAGAAACAGTCTTGTGCATTAATAATCACAGTTTGCATTTCAAGTAAGTGCAGTCTTCCTTTTTACTCCTCTGTGAATCTAAGCTCTCCTAAAAGGTTCAGGTGTTTCCAAATCCAGCATCTTCCACAACAGAGAACAAAAACTCATAAGGATAAAACATCACCTTTGCTAAATTCCCCTTAGCCTTTCTGTTTACTGTGGATATTCTCGTTCAATATCACAAAGCCTAACTGTACAGTACACACCTCTTATCAAGATGCCAAAGAAAATGTTTTCCCTTTCAAATAGATCTGCATATCTGTTTGCTTTCTCTGACTTCACATCTCACTGAAACTCAGGTATTTCATTTTGTAAACTGCCTCGAGATGGCATTGGTTGTGAATTGGTGCTGAACTGAACTGAAAATGAAAATCCCTAACATCTTTTTTACTAGACCATGTTCACACATCCATGGTTTCAGCACAATCTTACAGTTTAAATCAGATATTTGCATATATGATAGCTGCTTTATCTTACCCTCCCTCTCCAACACTTCCTCTGTGATCTATCTGGACTAACAAACTTCTAAGGCCTTCGTAGAACAAATGTATTTTTTTTTTTAATCATCTTATACCTCATTAAACAGACAAGGACAGTATTTAGTTTGTTGGTAATTTGTCAAAGAAGCTGTCTAGATTTTATTTTATAAATGGGAAAATTAAAGTAAACTACCTTTTCTTTTTTTAATTTGTTAAAAAATATTAAATCACATTTTTTCTGCTTAATAATTATGTACTGAAATCTGAAATGGAAAAAAGAGAATTACAGAATTGAATAAACTCTTTTTTTATTATGGGGGAAGTACTTTATTTATTTTTTTTAAAATCTATTCTCTGAGAACAGAAATCCATCATCACCAAACAACTTATTTTTTATGTGCTATCTGTTTTCCAAAAAGATTTCAATCAGTTGCCAGACTGGCCTCTCTGGTTCTTGTGAAAAAAAGAAAAAAATCACACGGGATGTGTTTCCAACATTGTTGTTGGCTAACTGTCTGTTCCGACATGTTTCCACTTGTCATTTTTTTTTCTTTCCTGCTTCCTGGAAAGTGCCATCATTTTGTCATTTGTACTTCCAAATAAAAGCACCGACCTCAAAGGAAACATTAGAGCAGGCTTGCTGATACTAATGCAGCCCGAAAGTCTCAGCAAGACATACAGAAAGCTGTCTGATTTTGAAAGAACAACAAACTTTTTATTTTCTCTTTCTTTTTCTTTAGGCAACTCCATCTTCAAGGTTCACTTTTTCACTCCAAACTTCTTCCCACCGGGTGCTGGGGGCTGCTATGACACCGGGGTTTGCATGTGTCATGGAGAACATGTGACACACCATAACCCACCACTGCTCTATGACCTTTTTCACGACCCCTCTGAGTCCAGACAACTGACCCCTGAGACTGAGCTTCGATACACTGAGGTCCTTGAGCAGACTGCCAGGGCTGTAGAGAGGCATAAAAGCACCTTCCAAAGCAGAAATGTACGTGGTGACATGGATGTTCAGTCCAGCACTGTTCAAAACCAAATGAGCTGGGAAAAGATTTTGTGGAGACCGTGGCTTCAGCCCTGCTGTGGTACCTTCCCTTTTTGTGGGTGCAAAGAGGAAACAGACCTTTATGAGAAGACTTCAATTTAGTTAAGGTACTTATTATTGAGTGAGGTCAAAATGTTATAGTTCAAAGTGCCTTAATGGGAATTTGTTTTGATTTTTTTGTTTATTTGAGGAGAAAAATAACTCTTTTTACATGCAGGTGATTTAGGGTTTATGATCATTTTTAAGATTCATAATGGAAACTTTTTGGTTAAAGACCTTGTTTTTCCTATTGTTTATTAAATTCTTATTCTAAGAGTAATAAAAAAACAATAAAGATGAAGGTGGGATTAAAATGAAATATTAGAATTATTCAAAATGTGTCAAATTTAATCAGAATAATTCAGATTGGAAATGGAAGAAGTTATTTAAGTGAAATTACTGAAATTACTTCTTATACTGTGTAACAAATAAAATGGATATTTTTGAACAATTTTGTTTCATGTTTTACTCATTGCACAGAAATGTCTTTATGGTTAGATAATAGAATACAGCGCTCTACTTCTCTGCTACTCTGTTCTTAAAAATATTTTTTTTAAGTATTTAGTTATTATTATATATTATTAGTTATGAAAATAATACCCTAATTATTTTCAAGTTTGAATCTTTTTATTTTATTTTTTTACTGCTTTTATTTTCCAAACAGGATGCTCTTCTGAGCTGACATCCTGATTGGGGCTTAATCATCCCAGAGCTTTTTTCTGAAGCTACTCCTATGTTGTACTATTATATATTTGACGACGAGAGAGAAAAACATCTGGCTAAGATAATAACATCTGTAATGGCTTTGTTTTTTGTTTTTCAAAACAAATAACTTAATTGGCAATATAAAAGTTCCAAATAAGAAATAAAACATTTTATTTGGACGCACATTTAAAAACACTTATTTTACAAAGTGTGTTTGGAGTTCGGATTTAACCAGATGTATTGCGTCAATATTACAGATGTCTGATGGAAGAGAGAAGTTTATTTATGTTATTTGGATTAATTAAAAACAGACTGATGTCTTCAAGCCTCTGTTTCAATAAATTAAAATAATTTTCTGTGTAAAGCTAATAAAAAACATTTAAGATTACAATAATGTATCAGATCAAACAAAGGTTTGAAACAGAAATGTGGACTCAATCGAAAATAATGTTTCATGCCTACTTCAAGCCATTTCTCAGAAATAAGCTCACAGGCCACACTACTGACCATTTTAGACTCTCAACATATCAAGAGAATGAGGTCCTGATATGACAGAGACTTTGTTGTAGAGTCAAGGTCCAATCAGAGGTCTAAGAAAAGAATTATGAAAAGGGTAAGGAAGTTGTGTATGTAATACATTGTGTAAGAAAGTCATAAAAGGATTTTGCACCTTAAGTGCTATCAAATGCATAGGAGCACAAAGAAAAGATGAGTTATCATCCACTTTCAGGTTTCAATAAAAGCTGATGATGGGTGAAAGCAGTTGATCTCATTAGTATTTAAGTTTTTTCGACAGTGTGATAATTCTTTTTATTTTACTTTTTATAGAAGTAATTCCACAAAACCTATTGTCAATTATCCTTTTCAATGGGCATCTGCAATTAATTATATATTATATATATATATTAATATTTTTTATGAATCTTTACCTGTGATTTAAATAGCTTTCTGTATTTACATACATGGATAGAAATATAGGCTTATACATATACCCAAGTCCATATCCTGATGAGGAAAACTATTTCCTTTTCTTTTTTTATCATTAATTTTTTAACTTGATGTTTAGATATTCATATATCCTATATCACACCAAAAACCAGAGCACAGACGGTTTTCAAAGATTTTTTATAGTACTTGAATTCTTTAAACTCAAACAGTCCCTACCATGATGAGCAGCTGACCCTCTGTGAAATGAAAGTAGTTACTGCTTTGCACCATTAGGGGGCAAAGTCAGACTGCGGTTTAGACGATGGATGGCCCAACTGTGCATTTTGAGTGCAGAAAAGACAATTCAAAAATGAGGCTGGAATGCCGTCTGATGATGAATATGATAATAAAATGAGCATTAGTTTGCATCTTTTTATAGGAAAACAAGTTCACATTCAGCCACTGCAGTGCAATACTGCATAATTTAGCAATCTGACTTTTATATTCTGTGTTTCTTTTTTCTTTGAGTCTTCTGCACTATTTTCTTGCTCCTTCTCCACTATTTCTTTTGACCTCTGACTTCATCTTCCTCTTCTTTTCTAGCAGACATACTAATACTTTTATCTCTTCTTCTCACTTCCACCCTGTCATTAAGATCAAATGCACAAAGTCTGCTTCACTGAATTAAACCAGTGGGGGGTGGGGTGGGGGGGCTGACCTACTTTGACATGCTTTAATAATAAAACACTATGAAATACTGTGTGAATCCCTTCATCATAGGTGTCATCACTATTCATTATCAGCCACATCATCCTCATTGTTTCCCCTTTAGATGTGGCACGCAGTCACAACATCAAAGTTGGCAAAAGTAGCATCCAATAGTTTCTCCTCTGTTTCCTCTTCCTCAAGCTCCTTTCTGCTTCTCTTCCTAATTTTTGTCCTCGCCCTGCAGAAAGTGTTCATGTTGTAAGTGAGGAGACAAATTTCATCATCATCATCATCACCACTGTAATTGCTGCCATCACAGACATAGTATTTACTCCCCCGCCCCCCAGCAGTGTCCCGTACATCAAACACTCGGCGAGTTTATTACAGTAGCCACTCCATTATGTCCCTAACGGTAAATCATGCAGTCAAGCATACATAACAACATTTGGCTGTACATCAGAGTTAATGATGGCTGGTGGGGAAGAATGTTTCTGGCCGTACATCATGTCACACATGAGGGAGACGTTTTGTGCACACACCCACATGTGAAGCATGATCATGTGCAATGAGCGTAGATGTGCATTCATGAATTAGCACACACACAATATATCACTTGGTTTTGAGCAGTTTGGCGTTTTTTCTGTAAAGGTCACTGTTTCATGGGGTGCTATAAAGCATTTTAGAACCCGCTATTTGACATACATAAACACACACCAGCTTGGAAATTGAGGGCTGAGGCGTGAGCACCTAAATACTCTTAAAATTGCTTTCCTGAACCGCATATATAGATAGCTTTGAGGCGGGTGATGTATTGCTTTCCTGTTTTGTTTTTCTTGGATATTTTTGGCCAATATCTTTAAAAAATTGCTAGAAGAAGTCATTAGAAAATAGAGCTTTTTTATAAAATGTATAATGAGAAACAGCGTTGTCCATCTTTTGCAACATATTCCTTTGGTACTGAAATTAAATTACAATGTCAGGTCTTGATGATGTTTTTGGGGGTTCGTAAACACACACACACACAGCATGACAGCTATGGCATCTATCCAATTGGTCCCTCTTTAAGATATCAGAATTTTCAACCTTCTTTGAAGTATACCATATACCGTCTGTGCATCATTACTGTATCTTTCTTGTTTCATCTGGGATTTCACACAAATTAAAGAAAATAATTCACAAAACAACACTTCACATGTTAATTAGCGATCATTTATTTTTCTCAGCTTGAACTGATTGCACCGCAATGTGTTATGATCAAAAGAACAGTGTGAAAACAGTTCAGAAAGTGTGCCAGTTAGGTAGTGTAACACAAGGAAATGTAGCCAACTGTGTGTAGAAGCACTAAGGGTAATTAGATCTCATTAGGCAACCCGTCTTAAAGATTTTTAGCAGAAATACTAGGAGCCATGTCAAATATTGTAAAGAAGTTTTCATTTCTTTATTTCTGTATAAGAATAAGACTAAAACAATAAAAATTGAAGTAAAGATTTAAGAATCAGTCTATCTACTATCTATAAAAAATACTTTTAAAAATCTGGACCTCTATGGTTGGCAGGGTCTTTGCTGCTTTACTTTTCTTACAATGTAATTTCTTTACATAAGTAACACCATAATTACAGCATTTTTTGGGACAGGAAAACAAATACTTATGTGTAAAGATGTCACGTCTAAGATTTGATGTTGATTTGATGTAGCCTTCTTCATGATGAAAATTTCATCCACAGGTGCAAAGCAGAAAAGATGGTGACATTAAAAGGCAAACACACCTACATTATCACACTAATATATTTGTGCTAACAAACACGTTTAGTGACAAACCCAAACCCAATCATGTATGCAACACAAAGCTAAAAAGTCAATAATAGTCACTCACCTGGACAAGTTTTCACTTTTTTCTTTAGAAAGTTTTTGAGAAGATAAAGTGATGGGAAGTGGATGGGGAAAATTACACTGCATACAGTTGCAGTCCACTACACTTAAAGATGCACATGCAACACAACCCCTTTTCCTGCCCTTCAGCCACTTAAACTGTGAAGAAACTGGTTCCAAAGCTTTCATAGTTTTTTTTTGCTTAGCTCTCAGAAGTATCCGCTCTGAGGCTTCTTGTTGCAGAGCCACACTTTGACTTTAAGGCAAAGAAACAGAAATTGCAGCAAAAAGCTAAACTACTTTGAGTTTCTCGGACGTCTCAGGGTGGTGTGTATAATTTAAGCCAATTATAGGTTTTCAAAGAGCTACCTTCTCCCACATCCCACTTCGAACTGCAAACTCACACTAAATCACATCTAGGCGGCATCTGTGTGGTGTAGCTTAAGATGCAAAAAATGACAGAGACAACCAAGGCTGAATGAAGTAATAGAATTTGATCTGCATTTGTTTTAGGTATTAGTTTTAGAGCCTGGAGATCCCTGTGTTGATCCCATTTTTGAAAGATTTAAATTAACTCTGGCTTGGACAAATTTATTTGGCACTGAAGGATAATAACATATGGGTATTCTGGTGGCACATGGGTAACCCCACATATGGAGGCTTCTGTCCTTGATGGTACAGTTCACTCAGAACTAAAAGTTTTTTGACTGCAGAGCATAATGAAATTTCAGGTAGTTCATTTAAATAGGATAGATTCTTTGAATATGTGCCATTCTTTTATCTTTCACGATTTTCCTGTTGATTTATACCTCACTTTTTTTCCAGATAAACAGAAATGTCTACGCTTTAAAGTGGCCTTTTTCAGTGTTATCTGCAATGTGTACACATCAAGATTTAGAAAATTAGCCCATGAGAATGAAAAGATGTCTACAGTATAACATTATGAATCCAGGGATTATTTATCTTATTCATAGGTTCTGCAATTAGCCCTATTTATAAATCTTGCTCTCAAGGCAAACAACTAATACAGTAAGTATTTCAATTCAACCCCTTGTCATGAGTAAGCTATTAAACAAAATGTAGCTGTTTAAGAAAGTGTCATAATCTTGGCACTAATGACTGGATTGTTGGTTTAGTTCAATCACCTGCTTAGCTCCGCTCACTTTTTATCACTCATCAGATCCACCTGTTCCAGTTCCTATTTAAACTGCTTGGTCCCAGCCATCAGTGGCTGAAGGTGAGAGTTGTCTAGCGGTACGCTATCCTGTTTGCCTGATCCTGACTAGCTTCTGCTACTGGACTTCTGAGTTTGCATGCCCCTGTTCTGATTTTTTGCCTGACCTATCTTTGGACTTCCTTTGGATTCTGCCTTCTAACAGCCTTGGATCTGTCTCCTGACTCCAGCTTGGATTTTCTTTTGGTATGTCTTCTGATCTCTGATCTTCTGGCCTGGGCTTCTGCTTCCTATAGACACTGCTTTGGATTCTCCTTTTGGATACTTCTGCTCTTCCTCGTCTGCTGGCTTCTGCTCATCGGTCTGCACTGCAGCACATTTAGCTTCCATACCTGGAACTCTCTGGAAGCTTCCACTGCATGCTGTGGAAAATCATCCAGCTGGATTCTGTACTTAATAACCAGGTTAGTAACCAGGTTAGTGACTAACACTATGTGACTGCACACTATCCTTCCCCATCTGAGTTACATGGTCGCTTACCTGTGTTTCTACCTCTACAGAGATTCCAGTCATCTGGTACAAGCTGACGAGCCACAGATCCCGGAGCAGTTAATAAACACTTTTTATAAATCATTTAGGTTTGTCTGCCTGGATTTTGGGTCCAACGTTCTGAGTTCTAACAGAAAGTCCTGGAAAGTAGGGACATTAGTTTAAATGTTACCTGGAAATATTTTCCTTATTTTTAAATGTATTTTAAATTACTTATTAGACATATGGAGGAGAAAAATAGTATTTTGAACTACATTCATTCTTCACTAGGTCTTTTAACAAATTTCAGTTCAGCTGATCTCAAAATATAACAATGATAATAATCACTCATCTCGCTCTGTCCAGAAAATAATACTATACATTATTATGACTGGGTCTAGGGTAGTGAATAACAAAAGTAACTGAGACCATCTGAATGAATAATAGAAACAATGACTCGATAGTCAGTGAAGACGCAAGGGGTAAAGTGTGACAGTTCTAGAGAAAATGTAAAAATAGTCCTAACTGAAGTGTGACCAAAAAGACAGTCTTTCTTGTTTTTGTCATAACCGTCAAATGGAGATGGAAGGAAGAGAACTATAAAATGAAGAATGACAACAGCTGTTGTCACATGAGTCAGAGACTGACAAAAAAAAGATATGAAAGATGCATGATGAAATGATGAGCAGCAAAAACAATCTGGAAAGAAAGATACACTGAGAATTATTTGAGAGAAAGAAAATAATTGCAAAACCCCTGTTAAACACCATAGGTCTCACTTCAGGGGTTAGAGATGGAAAAATTAAAAAGCTGGAATGATTAATGAGATACCAACGAGAAGTTGATGTATTTCAGCAGTATTGTGTTCAAGTGTGAGCAAAGAACAAAGAGAAAGCATAAAAGGGATACAGTAAAAAAAAAAAAACACTAAAGAGGAGATCAAGCCTTGTATAAATTAGGGAGAAACTTGTTGCATAACCTTTTGCATATTATCAAAAAGGAGCATTGCAATTAGTTTTAGTGCACTATAATTTAGTTGCATATTTGGTAATAAATGATTTTGACAGCTTTAAATCAGCTTTTTCGAAAGAAATGCTTTAAGGATTATTCTGTTTATAATATTCATTATTACAGTACTTTGTTGCCTGGAATCCATAGGAAATATGTTGCATAAGTAGTTTATTTTTTAAACTGAAAATCCCTCTGTTAATTGCATTTTACTTGCAGGACAAAGGAAATCTATTTCAAAGGAGACCTGTTGTGTAAAATTCCCTTTTTGCCCATTTCTGCACTTAGATTTGGGTCTCTAGTGCTTCTAGAGACAGTTTAAGCAAAAACACAAAAAATTAAAAACAGAAGTAAATACTGTGTTGGTTTCTGGAAGCCAACACAGTACACAGTATGGAGAGTGCTGTCATGAAGTCAAAAGTCAGTTATCTGGCTGCAAAGCTCTTTTCCTGGTTAAATAGTAACACAAGAATATAGTTTTTATTTATATTTATTTACTCAGTTCAGAGTTAAGGTCCCTTTTTTTCTAAATATTTGGATAAGAAAGAAGTTTTCTGCGCTCAACAGCTTTTACTGCCTTTAAGAACACATCGGAAGAGATATTGGGCTGATCATTTGTTTTCAAAATACTATTCCTCTTTCCCTCAGAGTACCTGCTATAATCTTAATCTTTATGAAAGAATGTCGACATCAGCCCAAAAGATGTACATGTGATGTTAATAACTTGATCTTTCATCTTTTGTTTTGGGACCAAAGAAAATTCGATGAAAAAGACTATCAGGATGGACACTAGTTGTTTATAGCCTTACTATATGATGATCAAATGATTTTCGGTCTATATTATTTAGGTGACTTTGCACCTTTAGGCATGTTGTTGGGTCTAACATCAATGATTTCGATGTAAAGTAAAAAAAAAAAAGCCCAACTTGATGCAGTTTACACTAATGTTAATGGTAAATCTTCTGGAACTGTATCTAATATGTCATTACAATTTCAATNGTAAATCTTCTGGAACTGTATCTAATATGTCATTACAATTTCAATTACTTTTTCACAATTCTCATAGTTTTCATAAGAATACTGCGCACACACCTATTGATGACCTTTTAGCACATATTACTACCGGTATACATTTTACTGTACATGTACATTGGAAAGGCTGTTGACATTTGCTTATGTTGTATTATTATTTTACATTTGTAAGTAAGTATTCAGCAACAATATTTTTTTAACTTTTTATAGCTACAAATGTTCATAATAATAAACTGCAAAAAGAGTATGTTTTGTAGACTTTACATGTTCAAAATTGTGAACGACCATTAAGTATATTTATAAGCTGATTTTTTTTGTATGCTTTCATGCCATTAGATAGCATTATTTCTAACTTTGGAGTATCCCTTTCCAAAGTGCATGCCTCTACAGAGCTTGGCTCTGAATTTTGTCACAAAATCATTCATCAAAACTTGAGTAATGTTGATAAAATACTAAAATATTACTTTCTAGGACCGTGTAGATGGTGTAGCACACATCTAAGTTCTTAGTCTTTGACTGGTAGAAATATAAATGTATATGTCAAGGCTATGGTTTCATGTGAGGAAATGTTTCTTTTTTTCAGAGTTAGAAGTTTGTCTTAACATGATCAGCAAAATAAAAAGAAGAGCCAGCTTTCTTGAGCTACAGTATATGGAAGAGTGATTACACTCCTTCTCATTGTTGAAAGATGACGAAAAGGGGCAAGATTAAAAAAGGAATGAGCAAGCGATGGAAAGATGAAGTTAGGAGAAGAGATTGGGAGAAAGATGGAGAGGGGTTCACAGGGTATAATAATGACAAAATGACAAGTGGATGATCGAATCATGGGTCATGTTTACTCACAGGAGAGGGAGGCTGAGAGGGTCTGCAGGCTGGACAGTGACAGCATGCTGAAGGGTAACTGTTAACAGGCAGAGGGAGAGATTGAGGGATATCGATGTGAGGATGGAAAAGAGATGAAAAAGGACAGTTAGGAATGGAAAGAGGGCTTCTTGCCTAGAAGGAGTAGGGGCTGATGAAGCTGAATAATGAGGAAAGCTGCAAAAGAAATCTCAGAGGGAAGAGATATACTTGAAAATAATTGAAAAAAGAAAATCAGCAACAACAAAAAAATAAAAATAAAAAAAAACAGTGGAGAAAATATCCAGTCAGAATATAAATTCCACTTCAGAGGAGCAGTTATTTGATGCTGCACACAGATGTTGGACACACTGGGGCCCAGAACTCAAACAAACATTTATTTATTTTTATTGGAGGGGGCATGTATTAAAAAAAAAAAAAAGACAGAATTATTTCAAAAAGATTCATTTTAAGCTTCAGCTTAGTCTGTTGATTAGTCATCATTAAAGGCCAATACTGAAAGAACACCTAAGACTTAAAAAAAAACATACCTAATCACAGTATCTATCCAGTCTGACTGAGGTTAAGCCATTTTGTACATCTGTAAATCTACAGACCTTTCAGTCTGCACAAAGCTGGTAGAAACATACTCCAGGACTTGCAGCTTCAATTTACAGTGGATGTATTGTTTCAGTAGGGCTACAAACTCATACCACACAGTGTAGTTAAGAGATTACTTTAGAAACCATCTCAGCGATTAAATACATTTTGCATTTATCTGTAACACAAAATCTTAGTTCACAAACTTCATTTTGTAATCATGTCTAAAAAATAATGAACAAATGCAAACAATTTGAAAATTAGTATGCAGATCTTAAAAGTCAAAATGACAGCGGCTACAGCCCATAAAACATCAGATTGTGCCAATAAACTAAATTTTAGTAAAAACAAAAAGATCTACATTCCCTGGTAGTTAGCATACTAATAAAGTCGCAAATGATCAGAGTAATAAATCACAACTCTTAGTTCCCCTATTTACTGCACAGACGTGATATACACTTTCAGCTAAATTTAAATAAGTCAATGTTTATCACTGTCCAGGACAGAATACAATAGTGTGGTGATTATTTGGTCATTAAAGCCTAATGTGCTGATATAACAAAAGGACGGAAGCATTTACTGCCCATCAATTCAGCTGCCGCTCATCACTGCCTACTCACCAGTTCTAAATTTCTTTTTTAAAGCTACTATGTTGAAAAGAATTACCCAATGTGAACATCTATCTCACTTTTCCTAAAGCCATATTCAGCTTTCTAAAATTTGGTTTGGAAATTAAACAAATATACATTATTATCTTAATTTTTAATGCTTTAGTTTGGTTTTGTAAAAAACAGTTATTAGTTGTTCTTGAGCTTCAACCAAACAAAAAAATTACAGAATAATAATGAAAGAAAATGTGCTGTGTTTCTATTTTTTCTGTATTTTTTATATATTTTATTATGATGGTATGATCAGCTATGCATTCAGAAATTTATAAGAAAATTTAGTTGTCTGCCACTGTTAAATATATACATTGGAAGTGCTCTATGCATATTTCCACTACTTCCTGAACAGTTTCCTGTCTTTTTCTACTGGATGAACTAAATAATCCAGGTGTGCCTTACATCAGCAACCACAGCCAGACAAACCTGGATTAATCAGTTTACCCAGTAATGAAGAACTGTGAACAAAAGCGCTGCCTTAAAGGTATTGTTGGGGATTTTCAAAAATAAATGCACATGCACAGCCCTGTACCCATGACCGAGATGGGACACCTATTAAACGTGTGCGAGAGCATGCATGAGCCCATTTCTCCTCGTGCACGCTCTGTTTAAAAGTTGCTGTAGGACGGCCATACGTAAACATATCACTAGAATGATTGACAATTAGATGACCACTTATTTTGATGATCCACCTCTATACCTAGAGCCCATTGGTAGGTTCTTAAAGGAAATTATGCTGTTTATAGTTTGCTTTTTTAGGGGAGTAAGGAGATCTTTCAGTAATACAACACCACACTATTTCTCATAAATTATGTCTCCTGTGGTGTGACAGTATTACTAGTATTTCTGCAAGGTAAATACATATTAGTCACCATAAAAGTTTCCAATTTAAATTAGAACAAAACTTCCCTTTTTAAACGTTTCTAAACCTCTCCTCTGGCATGTATTTCTTTTCAGGGTGGATATTTCATGTATTGCCTGTAAATTTTCTGGGGTCTTTTTAATGTTCAGCCTTCTTAGCTGTGACTTGGGTATGGACCTTATGGTACTAATAAACTGACAAGTTTTCCACCAACCCACCCAAAGCTCATGACCATAGTTGAGAGTAGGAACAAAGATCGACAGGTAAATCGAGAGCTTTGCTTTTTGGCTCAGCTCTCTCTTCACCACAACAGACGGGTACAGCGCACGCTTCACAGCAGACGCCTCACCAATCTGCCTATCGATCTCCCGCTCAATCTTCCCCTCATTCGTGAACAATATACTTAAACTCCCCCACTAGGGGCAGTACATCCTCCCCCAGAGAAGGTATTCTACCCTTTTCTGGCTCAAGACCATGGTCTCGGATTTGGAGACACTGATCCTCATCCTGGCCGCTCAACACTTAGCTGCGAACCACTCCAGTGAGAGCTGTAGATAATGACCCGATGAAGCCAATACAACCACATCGTCTACAAATAACAGAGACGCAGTTTTAAGGACACCAAATCAGATCCCCTCAACACCTTGGCTGCACCTAGAAATTCTGTCCATAAAAGTTATGAACAGAATCGGTGACAAAGGGCAACCTTGGCAGAGTCCAACCCTCAAAAGTGGAACAGAACATGGTCCACTCAGGCTCAATGTCTCCCACCTCCCTCGGAACATGTTCAAAGCTCTCCAGGGGTGGGAGTTAAAGCTCCTTCTCACGGACATTCCCAGCAAACCCTCACAATATGTTTGGGCCTACCAGGTCTGACCGGCGTCCTCCCCCACCATCGGAGCCAACTCACCACCCTGTAGTGGTCGGTGGAGAGCTCCGCCTTTCTCTTCACCCTGGGTGTCCCAAGACATGCGGCCGCAGTACAGATGAAACAACAACAAAGTCAGTCATTGAACTACAGCCTAGTGTGTCCTGCTGCCAAGAGCACATATAGACATCCTTATGCTTAAACATGGTGTTTGTTATGGACAATCCATGATGAGCCCCCAGGCGCTCGCCAGCATGCCCCACCTCTAGGCCTGGCTCCAGAGTGGGGCCCCGGTGACCCGCGTCCGGGTGAGAGAACACTAGATCCGTTTGTCTTGCTCATCATAAGAGGTCTTTAGGCAGCTCTTTGTCTGGTCCCTCACCTAGGACAAGTCTGCCTTGGGTGACCCTACAAGTTTTAAACAAATTGTTATTTTTAATTCCATAATCTTAATTTATCAAAGAATTGCAATAGAAATAGACATTAATTCCACAGTTTCTTTTATGTACTGTATGCTCTACACTGACTAAACTTATCAGTCAGCAGTAGTTTTGCACATCACGTCTTTAGATGCTGATGTTTGTCTTATTAGAAGTGAGACATACCGGGTCACCTGGAGTCCTTTGGGACATCGGAGGCACCCATAACAACATCCACTGCTCACAAAAAAACTCCATGAAGATCAGAGATTAACACAGGTTTGCTGGTCGTCTGGAACAATAACAATTTTACAATTTTAATTGTCTTTTAATGTGGACAATTTTAATAGTCCACATTAAAAGAGATTCACAACAAGACACATTTAAACAAGAAGATATTCCTGGTCAAGGTCTTAGGCTGGAATACATTCAGTGGTAATCATCAGGCAAAGAGAGATGATCCTTCGTCTCCTTATATACACTCTTGTCATCTTGATTGAGAAATTCTCTCAACTTTGCAGCAACACGGGTCACCCAAGAAAACAGCAAAGATCCTCTCTGTGACAGGAAGCTCATTCCCAGCAGAAAAACAGCAAAACCCAAGAGACCCTAAGAGAAAAAGCACTGGATAAAAAGAGATGAGCAAGCTGAAAAAAAAACAGCTGAGTCAGCCTGATGGGGAGAAAACAGGTTATAATGAGGAAGAAGAAAGCACAGAATGGGGGAGTATGAAGAATGGTGTGATAAATGGAGAAAAGATTAAAAGAAGAAAAAAAACTGAAGGTTAAAAGCAATTAATGGGAAAATATTATTAAGAATGAAGAGATAACAGCAACATCAGGGATGAGGTTTTACTTTAGGTGTAATTTGTATATAAATCATATGTCTGCCAGTTTAGAAATATCTTTTTTAGGACTAGAGCTTGACAGCAATGACAGTGGGTGTACCGTTCATGTTGCTGACCAACTCTTGAGTTGATAAAGCTCCAGAATCTCCTCAAAATATATATATTTTTTACTTACAATTAATTCACTCCCATGTCATCTTACTTGAAAACTAAAATTGCTGATATCCTAGTATTTATGAATTTCTGCTGTCAACAGTTGATAAATAATTTATTGGGGAGAAACACACTGCTCAATTTGAGACAACCATGATCTGAAATACAAAAAGTGTGATACGATGATGCAGGCAAGTTACCATTGTATGTCTGCTAAACTAAAGCCTTGGGGAAGATTGGAGATATGTGTCCTACATGTTAATTTTGATACTTTATATTAACTGATTGATTACATATATTACTGTTAAATTTACTGGGCTTTTTACAACACAAGAAAAAAAATACAATATTTCTGAGATTCTTCCATAGAAATTTTTCCACTAGTTCCTCTTGCACCTCAGGCAGCCTCTTCTAATTCTACCACTGATTTCAATGTTAATTTCAACTATCACCACGGAAAAATAATTGCATAGTCTTTTGAAGTCTCGCTGGGAGAGATTTTAGCACTGGTTCCTTGCAGCAAAAAGGTTCTGGGAACACATCCTGGCCTAGGATCATTTGCATGAAGATTGCACATTTGCTTTGCACATACTGTACTTGGGTTTTCTGTAGACTTCCTGCCACAGTCCAAAAACATGACTTGTAGGTTGACTTGTGACTTTAAATTGCCCTTGTTTATGCAATTGTCTATATTTTGCTCTGTGATATACTGGAGACCTGTCCAAGGTGTCCCCTGTCTTTTGCCCATATAGATAGGCAGTCGTGACCCGGCAGACATGCAGGAGAAGGGAGGGACAGTTTTCTGAAAACAATTTTAATCTGACAGCAAATGCTGAGGTTGCATAAAATTGACATAAAAAAAAGACAATCAGTAAGCATTCGAAGTTAATCTATTCCATGCAGGAAATGTTTCACAATAAACAAATATAGTTTTTTTATTTAATTTACCCAAACTGCTCATGCATTTCATACATTTTCAGACTCATTTTTAAACTGTAGAGCAAGTGGTTCTCCCCTTTACCATATGCAAAATTGGCACTTATCATGATATTCTTCTTTGACTTTCCTTTTTTGCTCAAGCTCTTTATACTTTTCAGACTTGCTCCTTTTTAATAACGTTTACATTTCAGCTTACCCCAAGGATTATTGTGTTTATGTCTGGGTATTTTAATGGCCACGATAACAGCTTGGTTCCTGCCTGGCAATATTGTACTCTTGGTCACATGGTCTCATTGAGGTAAGTACAAAAAACCTTTAAGCTTAAGAAATGGAACAACAGCAAATAAGGGCAAAACATGAAAATACGATATAATGAGCCATCAGGGTACCATAATTCAACTGGAATGTCTTGTGTTCAACCAGCGTGAGCTACTTGTGTAGTTCACAAGGTCATGGTGTCTGATCTTCAAAAGGTTTGAACCATGCAAACATTTTCACACCTGCAAAGGAGAGCAGATGGCTGCTTGCAAAACAGAGGTAGCCAATAAAGCCGGGATTTTCTGGATTTCCCAGCTTAATTTAGCATCAACTCATTTTCACAAAAGCAGTAACACATAAATTATCATGGTGATTTATTCTGTATAGCCTCCGCCAGACTAGGCTGTCAGACAGGTTTAGTTAATCCTGGTGTCTAATCTGTTCAGTCCACAGTAAAAATCAACAAGCTTTGTCAGTGATTCCATTTTCTGTTGGTGTGTACTTTCGAGTTGAACCTAATAATTAACTGCCTTTCCTAAATGCTTAAGAGATCCTAGAAATCTGAGCAAAGATCGTATTTTCTGGAATCTTTAGAATTTTGTATTTGGCCTTAAAATTTTATAAACATGTTTTATTCAACCTTCCCTGGCCATAGAAGAATGAAGTACATCAGGAAGAATTTCTATAACAATGCCTGTTACTGTACAAATATTAGACTAAACATATGCAACAGGTGAAGATGAAATAGAAAAACATTGTTCTAAAAGTTAGGACCAGTGCATCATCTCGTAAGGGTCCTCCTCATTTGGATTATGTCTTACACTGCACTGTAAATACTAAGTGGCTGTTTACCTGTGCAGTTGTTTTCTATTAAGATGTTTTTACATACATCAGTGTGCTCTCACTGATACCAAGTTCTGTTAAATGCCTGTCTAAGAAGTCTCCGTAATGCTGTGAATGTGACAAAGGATAAGGTCATGGATGCATTTGATAGCTTGTGAGTTAAAACGGTTGCGCTCATAAATATAACTTTCTCAATATGAAAAATACGCTGTGTCAGAACCCTCTCCATATAAATATTTAATTCTCTGCGAATCAATGCTGCTCATTCAATGTCTGCTCATTCAATGTCAAAAGGGCATTTCATGTTTGTGTTTTAAACACCTAATGTGTCTAATACACCTAGTAAATCATGTTCTTTTTATTGTTCCCACAAAGCTATGACAGAACTTTCCTGTCTGAATCAGTAAATAAAACAGAGTGATTGGCTCTAAGGAGGATGAAGGCTGGTGAAACTCTAAGGGAAACCTGGGATCTGTTTCAATAAGCAGGTTTTGTGAAAAGTTTTTCCAACCTGAAATAAGTGAAACTTTGAGTTTTCTGTTTCACAAAGAGAGTTAACTTAACCTCTGTTTTAATCACTATAGTAACACTCACCCCAGATCTAACCTGGTTCGGAGCAGGTTTTGTTCAGTAAACTCTTGCTGTCTCCGAACATCCGCCCTAACCCCTAAAACCCTAAATCATTATATAGAGCGGGACTATATAGTGGACTTTATAGTAAACTCAGGCTGCTCAGTGTCACTGTGGGTAGCACTGCTGGCTTTCAGTAAGAAGGTTCTGGGTTTGATTCATGGCCCGTGGTCTTTCTGCATGGAGTTTGCATGGTCAACTTGTGCATGTGTGGGTTATCTCCGGGTACTCCGGCTTCCTCCCACAGTCGAAAAACCTGACTTTTAGGTCAATTGGCTTCTCTAAATTCTCCTTAGGTGTGAGTGTGGGTTTAGGTTTTTTTTTTTCTTGTTTCTCTATGTGTTGCCCTGCGATGGACTGGAGACCTTTTGGGGGGGTGTACTCTGCCTCTCGATAGGCACCAGCACCCCATGCAACCCTGCTTGGGATAAGCATGATGGTGATGGATGGATGGACGGACTTATTTTGAAAAATGAAGAAATGTATTTCAGATATGATAAAAACATATTCAGTCAAGCAGATAGAAGTCAAAATGGCCACTTTAAATGTGTAAATATTTCTATATATATAAAACTATATTCTTACTAGCACAATTTGTTTGTTTTCTTACTTTCTGAAATTTAGTTTCTGCTGGCAAAGAATTTATTTTAAAAAATTTCATTTAGAAAACGTAATTTATTACAGTTCTGACTAGGAATGAGATTTTGACCGGGAAGAATCCTGGTCATATTTGATCTACAAATGGAACAAGATAAAGAGAGTGCTTTTAATAACTGTAAAAACAGCCTGCCATAGGCCACTCCACATAAACTTACGCATTCTGCATTATTATTTGCAGTTCCAGTGGGGTGAAATAGGCACTTCCTGTTGCCTGTTATCATGCTGACTTGTGGAATCGGGGCTTCAATGATAATGGCTTTTCATCCTTACTCATGTGTTTAACTCTGAGTTGGCCTATACTTTAAGGTGATTGAACTAACCCTAAGCAGCTGTTGTGACACTGAAAACTCATAGTTCCAACCTTAGGCTAGATCAATTTGTAGTTGAAGATTTGAATCTGAGTTTTTGTTAAACCCACTCATTGAAACAGACCCCTACTCCTGACCACGTTAGCTCTGGGGAGTATTTTAATATGATAACAGAAATGGAGGTTGCACAAATATATGGGCGGAGGATAACCCTAACCCTATTATCAAAGTTGAAAGAGATTGCTAACAAAGTTTAAGACTAGCAAGGGGCAAACTTACACACAAACATTGCTGCTATCATTGTGGCCACAGATGAGGTACTGTTAGAGTAACAGACAGGGTGGAAACTTGAAAACATATTTATGGGGTGGCAAGAAGGGGGCAGGAATTTTTGAGAGGTGGGAAAATATGGCATATGTTTATACTGTATTTAATCAGAGTTAACACAGTTTGGTAAGAAATAGTATGTACACTATGTGTTTCATGTGAAACAGTTCATATTAGAAATATATCATACAGTGTGGTCTCATTAAATAGAAGATAGAAGTATGATAACATTACTTCAGGTGGGGCATTATCACAGAAAATGTATTAAGGTAAGACACAGGTGCTGAGTCGCAGATGTGTGAGATTGACCGTGTCAGAGAGGCAGCTTGCAGCTTTTGCGCAAAAAGAAACTATAGAAAGAAAAACGTACCCATCAGAGACCTATGGCCTGAGCTGTACTAAAGTGAGCATAACTAAACAATAGAAATAATTGGGTCAAGGCACCCAAATGAGGTATTGGACATCACTTTTATTGTTTACTCAGTACACACTTTCACCCCATTTGTTCCTCAGTAACTTGACATTTTTTTGACAGATGAGGTTTTTACTGAAAAAGTGGTGAGAAATACAGTACAGTATACACAATAGTCACAGCTGTTAAGGTGACATGAAAGGGACATTTCATGCATGTAAATATGCTGTAGATAGAGCTGTTGTATCAACGAACCAACAAAAAGACAGGTATTGTGTGTTACATCAAAATCTCCACAAACCTGAAAAGAAGCAACATAAAAATACATTCTGCTCTGAGTCTGAAAAAGTACAAAACATTTTGTGAGTAGGTTCATACAGGTCATTGCTGGATAGTTTCATACTACAAAAAAAAAAATACAAAAAAACGAACTATTAAACAACAACAATAACACTGTTTCATATTAAGCAGGATTTACTCCAGTATCACATTTGTAACTTTGTTTCTCAAACTTTCGGTTTTATTAAAAGTAATATCAGATTTTCTCAGCCAAAACAAAGATGTAACAGCTTTGTAAAGGTTCACCAGAGAGCATAACATGAAGTCACCGTGCCTATAACTGCTGAATGCAGCAATTTCCTTGTTGCTCAGGGTGCAGGGCTGGCTATAAGTCCATTACAAGATATCAAAGACATACACAGGACAAACAGACATGCATGCTCACACACCAAAAGAAAATTTTAGAGTAACTGATCAACCAAACAGTCATATTTTTGGACTGTCAGAGGAGGTTACAAAGCTGGGAAAGAGCCTGTGCACACACAGGAAGTATATGCAAAAAAAAAAAAAATCCATGCAGAAAAACCCCAGCTCATAAATCAAAACTACAACTGTCTTCCTGTAAGGCACCAGTGACTGTATACAGTAACTGTCCCACTATGCAGCCAAAAGACGAGCTTCTGTGTCCCATCAAATTTAGACTCTAGGGAAACTGTTTTGGCCATAGGAGGAAACAAAGACTAAGCTGCACACAGAGGACAAAATAGATTTTTAAAAACTCTGAATAGTATTATCCCATTACCACAAATGGATCATAGGAAGAAGCTCCAATGAGTTGTGCACCAGTAATGCATAACAATGTGCGCAGCAGCAATTTTTTTTTCTCTTTGCCTACAGCTCTCCACAGACTGCGCTTGGAACGAGAAGTGTGTGAATGCCTTAATCCTGCTTGCAAAGGAAAAGACTGCAGCTTTAAAGACTGCAGCTTTTAAAAATGGGATCCAAAGTAAAATACAATTTGTGTGTCCAAGAATAAAACTAACTTTCTAGAACTAGCTGTCTAATATTCTACAAAACAGACTACGAGCCAAAAAATTCCCCACAAAAAGATGGTGTTAATGAAGATGTTTACTCTCCACTTTCTGAAGATGCCATTAAAGCTGCAGGACCACATGTCTGAAGCATGGTTAGTTTAAAGAGACGCTTGCCCATTAAAAGTCCTGGCATGTCTTTTTAATTATCAGACCTGCTTTAACAGATCAGGATTTTTTTTAAACAATGTCTTATTAATGTAACAGTAGTTTTATTTCCCCATCTGCTTTTATATAGGGAACTGATTGTTGGAACACAACGGTTAAATGTCACTAGCCTGGTTAAAAAGAGTTTGCTGGAATGTTGTGAAAGTTAAAGTATTTTAT
Source organism: Cyprinodon variegatus (assembly GCF_000732505.1). Taxonomy (NCBI): domain Eukaryota; kingdom Metazoa; phylum Chordata; class Actinopteri; order Cyprinodontiformes; family Cyprinodontidae; genus Cyprinodon; species Cyprinodon variegatus. The sequence continues at coordinate 129,362 of NW_015150809.1, forward strand.
TGATAAACTTTTTTTTTTAGGAAAGTTTAGAAAAGTGCCTATTTTGTATCTTGTCCAGCTCTTGCTGTTCACTCTTTTATGTTTATATACTGTATATATATATATATATATATATATATATATATATATATATATATATAGACTGAGAGATATTTGTTTATTGATTACTGACACTTAATAGTTATTCCGAACCAAATCAAACACATTGTGGACAACAGAACATTGTTCATTAAATGTTAACAAGCTTCTAGTTGGCACAGCTGTGGTATGACGTTATAAAACCACTTGAATGAGTCTTTATTGTGCAGGTGCACTTTTGGCAGAATTCTGATTTCATACACACTGATTAAGGGAACAACATATGTATAGAGGTTTTAGTCATTGGTGGGCCTGTCACCTGTCTGAGTCCTAGCCTGTTGTCTTTTGCCACATGTCTTTCTTTGTCAGTCCTGTATCTTTTTGCTGATAAAAAAGGCAAATACTGCCTAAAAAATCAAAGAAACAGGCTTCTAGTATTTGTGACCAACTTAAATTACCTTCTTTGAGTCGGTGTCAAGTCTTTAGGGGTACTGAGAGTTGTACCAATTACTTTGTTTCAGAATTTCTTTAAAGTGTTTCAGACGCCTATGTTCACATATTCTGAAAGAAATGCAACTGTAATCAAAGATGAGCCTTTGTAAAACTTTTTACAGATGTTTATGTGAAAAGATGTGTATTCCAATATATTTGTCAACATCTTAGAGCATCCTCATATGGGTTTTCCTTTATGTAGTATTTTGTTTTCACCCTCAGACAATCATCCTATACTGTACCCATCAAGACAAGATTGTTTTTTTTATATGTATTGTTTTGTCATAGCAATAGATTGCAAAAATGGCCTAGGGAACATTTTTGAACAACACAGCTCTTTATTCTTGTGTTGCAACCAAAAGTATGTATGTTAGGAAAAAAATGCAATCTTCTCTTTCTGTCTTACTAACAGAATTGGTGTGGTGCAAGGGTTGCATCAACATATTGTGTACAATAATCTGCTTCAAATTAAGACAAAGAGTAAAACTTCCAGCGCTGTCTCTAATAGAAAACATTTCTGCTTTTTAGAATCAAAGCTTAAACTTCTGCAATTTGTCTGTAATCCATATGACAAAGCTACAATCAAAGCTGATCCAAAGGCAGCAGAGCACTCCTTGCATTTCTAAGCTTGTTCAGGAACAATGCACGTGCTCTGCATATTTAAGGCAACAGCAGCCAGTGAATCTCTGTCAGTCCGGTTAAGTTCAGCTGACAGGATGACTCCTGGGTTTGGGTCTAAATATAAGGTGAGCGCTTAAGGGGATATTTTCTCTCCTCTCCCATCCCCTTACTTTCTCATTTTGGATCTCAATTCTGTCTCGGCCACCTCTTTGTCTCTGTTTAACTGACAGCCTTATTCTCTCTCCTTTGCTGTGTCTTTACTCAATTTGTTCCTATATCTCCTTTTTGTTCTGTAGTTTCTCTGCTTCCTTCCTTCCGTATATATCTTCAATTACTCCAGGGACCATGTGGGTGTTGTTTCACCGGAGACTGTTTACTTGGAAAAAAAACATGATTTTGTGATCTAACAATGATCACCAAAATGCTTCGTACTGCTACAAAAAAATAAAATAAAGTTTTGCTACAGGTAGGTTTTGTACAAAACTGAAGGCAAGAATGTCAAACTTTTCTAGAAACACAAATGAAAACTTCTAAGTTATTTTTGTTCAATCTACAGTATAAATAAAATTACTTTTAATAAATAGGAGTTATTTTGTGACTAGGACTTACAGATGAAACCACAAAGTGAAAGGAATGAAGGACACAAGAAAAGGAAGGAATTTAGGCTGGAAAGATTCCAGCAGGAAAGAAAAGACTAAAAACATAATAAGAGCTAAATGATACAAGGAAAGAAGGATACAAGGATTCAAAGATACCATGATGCAAATAAAGAATGACACATTAGATGGATAAAGGATACAATGAAAAGGAAAGACATAACATAAAATAACCTTTGATTTGTCATTGCAACAGAATTTGTCATCTGTATTTAAAAGGGCCTAGTTACATAATAATGCTACGTAAAACACACAAAAGACACTGGGATCAAACTGACTGCAATGCGACCGTGGTGGGGTACTGCAAGGAACTCAGTTCATTAAACTCGATGTGTACACTCACATCAACTACGGAGCAGTGTGGATCCAATTACAGTAACATGCAGTTGCAAAAAGAAAAAGGAAAGAAGTTTGCCCTGATGGATTCTGCAAATAAAAGTAAAAAAGGAAGTAAATAAAAAGGAAGAAAGAAGAAGGTCAAAAAATTAATGCTGGATTACAAAAAAATTTAAAGAAATGATGGACACAACAGAAAATAAGCAGGGCAGGAGATGAGGAAGGGAAAAAAAGAAAGAAAATAATTTATATAATGGGATTAGAATAAAACATAAAAGTGCAATCTTAGTTTCATTTTCCATTTTTCACTGACTTTCAAAATACAGTACATACAACCCTACAGTACCCTGTATGGGAACCCTGAGTTCATTACCAAGTTTTAATGGTTATTTATGCCATTGATGCATTTTGTAAATATCTGCATCATCGTGTGCTCTTTCATGTTTTTCACATATTGGACACAAACATGGCTCTCTTTCAAAAACATCACTTTGATTGTACACACATGCCTGAACACAACGTACCGGTCATGAAATGAGTCAGACCCCCTTAGGATTTTATGACTCAGAAACTTCTCTTAAATATCTGATGGCATTGACTGCTCTCTCTGTACCATCTACACTGCACATGAATATACACAGGCATTCCTGGTCACATAATTCTGAAAGGAGTACGATTTACTTCAATACTTGACATTTTCTTTTTATCCAAAAGATGAAAACAATACAATTGTGGTGAATTAGCAATTTTTTACAATCATGCATGTAAAGTCCATGATATAATGTAGTGTAAATTTAAGCTTGTATAAGTGCAAGGTGTAGATATAGATATTTTATAACTATAAATAATATGGATGGGCATTTTCATTCAGTATGCACCTTTTACTTAGGGAATATTGCCATCCTGTGGGTGTTTTTGTTCCATGGAAACCCCATGGAACAAAAACTATGCACCATGGAGAGCTGAACAAAGCAGAAACTGAGGACTTCCTGCTATCATTAAAGTCGGCTTTATTTGTTCTATTTTTGAACAGCTCTTTAAAAGATTAATGGCTGACTTTTATGTTTATCTATTTTTCAGAAGCCAGGCTAAAGTAAACATTTGAGCTGCAATAATTCTTCCTGCAAACTCTCTTTTTGCCGCATTTTCATCTGCTCAGATGTGTCATTTTGTTTTTGACTCTGATGCATTTCTCTCTTTGTCCCTGTCTCTTTCTCAGAAGAGAAAAACAAAGATTGGGCTTCTATCTGAATACGTGTTTGAACTGAAAATAAACAAATGCCAGTGGACATGTGACTACAATCTTGTTGAAAACACAGGTTTTAAACATAATCAAGTATTTCCCCCCACTCTCTTTTCTATACATCTGTAGTTTTAGTCGTTTTATTCTTAAATTGAGTTATATGACAATAAATATTATCCTTCAGTGAGAGGTCTTGCCATATTGTGGCAATTCAAATTCTAAATGACAAAAGAAAATAACAGATGACTTGTAATATATTAACATCATACGTGTAATGTATGCGGTGCAATTTGTTAATGAGGCAAACTTAATTTCTCCAATAGATCTATGGACAAAATACAGCCTGCTTTGGCTGTTAGAAAGATACCATAGCAAAGAAGCCTACAGGGAGTTTGTTTTTAAAGAACTGTATATGTGGACTGGGACCAATGATAATATTGTAATGACGTACAAAAAGATAAGGGGACCGGAGGTTGTGTTCCAACTTCTGTCATGATCTTGCCTGTTTGCTCTCTCTTAATTAGTCATTCCTTTCACCTGTTGTTTTCCCTCCCTGCCTCAATTATAATTTATTCCTCTCACCTGTTTCTTCTTGGTTATATTCAGTTCAGCCTGAGCATTCAGTGCCAGATCATTACTTGTCTTTCTGTTAGTCTGTCTGTTCAGTTTTTTTGCCTTGGTTCATGTCCTGGATCCTGGCGGCCAGTGGAAAGAGGTTTTTTGTGTTTGTCTCGTCTCCTGATCGTCCACTGTTCCCTCCCCGCGGAGTCCTCTGGGTTTTTGGCTCTATATGTGGGGATGTTCAGTTTTTATCTCAGTAAGCCTGGCTCCAGGGAGGAGACCAGTTTAAAGTCCCGCATCAAGTTCTGGTTCCACGTCCTGTCTCGGCTACCCTCTTCCACTGAGCCTGCTCATCTGCACCTGATCCTGTCTGCTCCTTTTTGTGACCGTCTGGTCATGCTTCAGAACTCTGTCAGACTCTGAACCTGTCCCGGAGCTCTGTTATAGCCTGGAAGCCTGGATCCTGCTACCTGTTCTGTTCCTGCCTGATCTGCAACCTGTTCTGTCCATTCCTGCCTGATTGTATCCCTGATCAGGATCGGCTTCCTGCAACTCCTCCGGAGCTGTAGCACCGGGGACACTCTCTGTGACGCGAGCCGCGTCAGCTGTCAGCCCATCTGCTGGATTGCATCCCTCTCAAGGGGTATGGACTGAACTGCTAAACCAGGTAAGTGACTCACTGAGAACATCATCTTCAGTCAGATGATCGTGGTCACTTACCTGTGTTTCTCCCTTAGAGTGTCTGAGATTGGGCGGTGCCCCGCCCCCCTCCTGCAGTCCCTGTGAGCCTCAGCTCCATTTCAGTTTTATTCATTTAATAAATGTTTTGAACTTTCCTACTGACTCTCCTTGAATACTGGGTCCATCTGTCCTCAGTTCATGACAACTACAGAGGAATCACACGCTTAAGCCTTTCTGGTAAGGTCTATTCCGGGGTTCTGGAAAGGAGGGTCCATCTAATCTCTGATTCAGTAGGAGCATTGTGGTTTTCATCCTGGCCATGGAATCACTGGATCAGCAGGATCCTGGAGGCTGCATGGGAGTTTGCCCAACCAGTCATGTGTTTTGTGGATCTGGAGAAGGCATTCGACCGTGTCCCTTGGGGGCCCTGTGGGGGGTACTCCGGGAGTATGGAGTACCAGGCTAATAAGGGCTGTTAGGTCTCTGTACGATCGGTGTCAGAGCCTGGGCCACATTGCCGGCAGTCGGACTCGTTTCCAGTGAGGGTTGGACTCCGCCAAGGTTGTCCTTCTTCACCGATTCTGTTCATAACTTTTATGGACAGAATTTCTAGGCACAGCCAAGTTGTTGAGGGGATCTGTTTTGGTGGCCTTAGGATGTTGTCATTCGCAGATGATATGGTTTATTGGCTTCATCAGGGCGTGATCTGCAGCTCTCACTAGAGAGGTTTGCAGCCGAGTGTGAAGCAGCCGGGATGAGGGTCAGTGCCGACCATGGTCTTGAGTCAGAAAAGGGTAGAGTGCTTTCTCGGGGTTGGGGAGGATGTACTGCCCCAAATGGAGGAGTTTAAGTATCTTGAGGTCTTGTTCACGAATGAGGGAAAGACGGAGCGGGAGATCGGTAGGCGGATTGGTGCAGCGTCTGCTGTGAAGCAGAGCAGAGAGCAGAGCCAAAAATCAAAGGTATTGATTTACCGGTCGATCTAAGTTCCTACCCTCATCTATGGTCATGAGCTTTGGGTCATGACTGAAAGAATGAGATCCTGGATACAAGCGGCTGAAATGAGCTTTCTCCGTAGTGTGTCTGGGCTCTTCCTTAGAGATAGGATGAGGAGCTCAGACATCCGGGGAGGACTCAGAATAGAGCCACTGCTCCTCCACATAGAGAGGAGCCAGTTGAGGTGGCTTGGGCATCTGGTTTGGATGCCTCCTGGACGTCTCGCTGGTGAGGTGTTCCAGGCATATCCAACAGGGAGGAGGCCCAGGGGGAGACCCAGGACACGCTGCAGGGACTATGTTTCTCGGCTGGCCTGGGAGCGCCTTGGGATTCCCTGGGAGGAGCTGGCCCAAGTGGCTGGAGAGAGGGACGTCTGGGCCTCGCTACTGAAGCTGCTACCCCCGAGGCCCGACCCCGGATAAGCAGAAGAAGATGGATGGATGGATGGATGGATGGATGGATGGATGGATGGATGGATGGATGGATGGATGGATGGATGGATGGATGGATGGATGGATGGATGGATGGATGGATGGATGGATGGAGAAAAACACAGGAAACTAAATAAGGCAAATACACTTATAAGACAATTGAACAAGAAAACCTTAGATTAGGAAAATGTTTGTACCCACATTATCTCAGTTCAAGGGGTGAATAGGTAAGTTTGTAAAATTTATGGTGCATCCTTAAGCACCCTTCCTTTGGTGATGTACCAAGAAACCTGTGAGCAAAACCGTACACTCAAAGTCAACCCAAAAAGCTTTAAAACCTTGTGGATGAAGCAGTATGTCATTGACGAAAGGAGGACAAGAGGGTTTTCAAAGAGAATTTGTCAAGTAATAAACCATACTATAAGAGGAGCAAAGATTTAGATTCTTGTGCAGTTTTTTTCTTCAGACAAAATCTCTTTTCTTGTATCAGATTCCTTTGCAATCAACAAGAAAAAGGATCAGATGCTGTACACACACAAAACACCCTTGGCAAATTACACAAAACAATCAAACTCAAAAGAAAGGTAAACAGATATGATACATGAGGTTCCTGTTACTCGAATCCTGTGATGCTCTTACACAATTTAACACACCAGTCAAATACTTCACTTTCATCTGGAAATATTTACAAGCTTTCTTTAATGTCACATAATATAAGTCATAAGAATTTACTTTCCTGCAGGTCGGTTCAGACTTCAGAGGACTCTTTCATTCAGCAGTACCGATGTAGATATATCAACATATTTAAGCTAAAACAGACACTGCAGGATAAAGGGATATTTTATTTGAATTTCTTTCTGTAAGTCACTATACTAGGGAAAAAAGATATGTAGGCACTGACGGAGAATAAAAGGACATAACCATGACTAGGGATTGATATTATCCAGTCTTTACTCAGAGTGTGACTTGGTGCTCCTTGTCTCTTCATTTTCCTCGGGCTGACACTCTCCCTTCCTTAAAGCCCCCCTTTATTCTGTCTCCCAGCCTGACTCACATCCCAGAAGAACAGATTACATTAGCCAGACCTCCTTTTCCTTTTTTCTCAGAGGAGTAGAGCATAATTACTGCGCCTAGGCCTCTGCCAGACTACTTTGGCTCTCTTTGTGTTTTAAGAGACTTAATTTTCAGAAGCTGAGCCGATGAAATCGAGCTACGTAATTAAAATAGTACAACAGAATTTCCACATGATATTATAGAAAAATAATATGACATTTGATAGTGATTTTAAAAGGCATGGTTTAGTTTTCAACAAGCAAACCTTGTTTAACCTTTTAAATCTTTATGCTTCTTAACATATTGATGAGGAGTTTGACAACTTCACATTTTAATATTTAAATACATCAGCACTAAAGACATGAGTTTTCAGCAAAGCATCAGTGAATAAAATCACATTAATGCATAGCTCCTGGCATCCTTAGTCAGTGGGTCTTTATGTTGTTTTCTAATACTAAGTAGTTCTCCCATGTAATAATGTATTTATGGATCACACTGTGAGACTTTGATTAAACCATATAGTAGTATCATATGGGCAGTTAAACTCCAAACCAATCCTCAAGTCCTGAAGGTGGGTTTCTGGTTACGTCTTTCTTGCTGTCTACCTGGTCCTCACTCAGTGATGCTTTCCACTCCTGCTGGTTCACCCTTCAACACAAACTAAAACATCGGATCACTCCATGGATTTCGCTACCTCTTTGTGAATGCTGTTACCCCACCTCCTCAGACTGTTTGCAAGCCCATTGAAGTATGTCCGCCCTCACTCTTAATCTCATCATCAGTTGGGACTCGTAGTCATCTCTTTACCTGTTTTTTCAGTGAGACCCTACATTGGACTTTCTGCTGTATTCGTCTTCCAGTCAGAATAATAAAAACCCTTCAAGTAAACCGTTTTCTTCTGTCATATATGCAATTGCTGCTTGATCCGCAGTCATGTCTATATGAAATGTTTGACATGATGTATAAATAATAAAACCTAACATGTTCAAACCTTGGAATACTGTTTTATTACCCCTCTTTGCCTTAAGGTTTTCCACAACTTTGTTTTTGACCTGTCTGCAGTTTTTTGTTGTCATAATTAAGCTGTTTGTTTGCTAATATTATCTAACAAATTGTTCAATCCTTCGCAAAATGGCTTCATTTATATTTAGATAAAGCTACACAACGTTGACTATATTAACCAATTAGACATCTTCAAGAGGCAGTTAGTTGCATAGGATTTTTTAGAGGAATGAGATTAAAGAGGTCTGATTAAAAAAATATTCCAAACCATGTAGCCTTTACTTGTTCTCAATCACTTACTGTAACAGGTCAAAAAAAATTTCAATATGGTGTTTGTAATTTGACAACATATGAGAAAATTAAAGAGGTGGAACTATTTTTTTCAAAAAGTGACACACCGTTAAAAAAGTGCATTCATATACACATTCCCAGACAGAGAAGAGAGAGGACGAGCCTTCTGAGTCCTGCAGCTTATGATAAAGTCTGTTTCTTCCAATTAGACGTTTCTATCCCTGTAAAATTTTCCACCCGCCCCTTTTTCGTCCTCTCTAATTGTCTCCCTCATCCACTCTTGTTCATTTTCTCTTTCCCTGAGACCCACTATCAGCCTGTAACCTGTCACTGACACAAAACAGATGTTTCTCCATTCCTTCCTTTACTCCCTCTATCTCTTCCTGCCCCTCAGCCCCACTATCCCTGCACCTAATCTTAACCTCCCCTCATGGAGTTGTTAGCACTTTATTTCCCTTTGCTTCCCATTTTTCTGTGCTGATCCTCTTTATTTTCTGGTCGCAGAAAATTTGATTTCTTGCAATTAATTTATTAAAACTTTATGTGCAATGATTTTGAGAGAACTAAAAGCTGGTTTACTGTACATAGTACAACGTTAAAATTGCTAGGTGATTTTAAAACTTAAGAGACCCCAAATTATCAAAATATCAGGAATAGAACAGCTTTGGTCGTAAAGTGTTTTCTCTCCAGGTAAATTCCAGCCAATCAATCTGGGATTTCCTATTGACTTTTGTAGTTTTAGGTAGTAACAAATGCAAGTACCAGAATGTAAAATCAAATATCATTCATAGACAACTCTGAACTCTTTAATTGAATGTAGGTGTGAATTAAAAACTGTTTTCCGCAACAATCCAGTAACACATTATGTTAGTGGTGCGATCAGATATCTCACATTTCTTTATACTTGGAAAACAAATTGTTCTCATGGATTTTCATATAAATGTAGTGGAGTGTCACCCATTTGTAAACATTCATGCTCATTTTTCATTGTTTTATGGAGGAGATTATGCCTTGGGTGCAGTGTTTCCCAGCCAACTCCAAGATCAGCTTCTCTTTTATATTGACCCGCAGCAATAAGCTGCAGAAGTTCAGAATTTCAAACTCCAGTATTTGATTTGAATTGGTGGACTGCACACTCTACAGGATATCAGGCCAAGACAATCCAACATGTTGGATTTCCCTGATTTGCAATCAGGGGAGTCGCAATATGCTACAAACAGACCTGATCACTCTGACGACTGCCCACACGGCAGGATTGTCTCTTCAATTATCATTTCCTAGTGGCCTCTGATGTCAGGGGTCCTCGTAAGAGGAGGATCCTAACCAGACTTTAGATATCAGATAAGCATTTTTACCCCCATGTCAGATGCATCCTATCTTCTCAAATACAGATAAATTGCTATACATGTCCCACTCACAGTGTCTGTTTTTATAAATGGAAGGTTTTATAAGATACTTAATGGTTTTATTGAGCTTCCACATTAATTTTATACAACTCTGTCTGATGTGCAATGTATTTGCAACTTTCTGAGCCTGTTCATTGTCGTTTCCTATGTCTAAACATATCTGATTAAATCTGTCATTTATTTCTTTATACACATACTGTTTCTATGTGTTTTGACACCATTCAACTTTTTCAACCCTGTTATCCTCTACTAATTCTCTTCATCCTTTATCACCTAAAGCAAGCACACCTGCTGCACAGATGAGTGAAATGTTTTATTTCCACTGCCACCATGTACCAGCATTGGTAAGTAGCTGCAAATCAATGTTTACTTGCTTGGGTGGGAAGCGCATCATGCATGTTCTTCTTGTCATCTCAAAAATGCGGTCCTCCCTCATCTGCTCTATGACACACAGTCAGTGCATGCAAACCTTTTAAGCCAAAGAAATTAACAATTCTTCCGCTTTAAATAATCTCAGAAGTATGTTTTAGGCCTTCAATAGGTCCAGCTGCAACAGTTCATATTACAGACAGCCTCAGTTCTAATTCCATGTTGACTTTATCAACCGAAGGATATTTTCATTCGTTATACTTTAAATTACTTAGATATATTGAGAACAGATACAATTCATACGGCATTTTTTCCAAGCACCCCTCCCTCTATAAATCCTAGACTGTCTGTCCACCTCAGTCAGTTTATTGGGTATTGCACAGACAAGTTCCTGGGGTCTTTCATACAACTGGGAGTTGCCAGATCCGCATTGCTATATAGGATTGAGCAAAGAACTGACTGATTCACAACATGTTTACACATTGTTTTCATAATTTTGGGTGTGGATGTGGGTGGGGGTAAGGGGAGCAGGTTTGACTAACAGGGAAATTAAGCATTAAAGTGACACTGGGAGGGGAATAATTCTTTACTGAAACAACCTCGCCCAAAGGGGAGTTCTGCTTTAACCCTGAAATATTTGTGATTTAGTTCCACACAAAAAGAAATAAATCAGCAAACATGCAATTTTAAAACATAGATAAAAGAGATAACATACTTCTACTTACAAGGTAGCACAATGTAAGAAAATTGCTTGCAATGGGAATGGAGCTTTTTTATGTAACTCCTGAATAGGAAAAGCATTTCATAGTTGTGACTGTATTGATAAGATGTAGATGTATATATAAAAAAAGATTTAACATACAGTTACCAGCCACTTCATCTGTTTCACTCTGCCTCTTTTTGCATTATCTTAATTTTATTAAATCTATCAGTATCTTTTAAATCTGTTCTTAATGCCATGCAGTACATTGATCATTTATCACCTACAATAATGGGCCAAGATCCTTAGTATAGATCTTAGGTGGTTCTTCTCCCACTTTTTAACACAAAGGCTTTATATTAAAACCTGTGGTACTAAACCCTCTCCAGCACCTCTAAACTGTGGTGTGCCACAAGGTTTTGTACTTGGGTCTGCCCTATTTTCCCTCTAATGCACCATCTACAAAAAAAATAAAAAAAATCATAATAAAATTAGTTATGTATTATTTTGGTATCAGCTGGTGAAGTTGTCTCTTCCCTTGCATCCTTAACCTGTAATAAGTTAAATAAAACAATGCTTTCATTTATCTTTTCTCCGTTGCTTTAATTTGGCTTCCTCATATCTAAATATGTCTGTCTATTATCAATATAGTGCTGATATTATACAGGTTTAAATATCACTGAATTGTTATATTTGTACAGTCTACCAAAGCTCAGCCGTAATTGTTACCTGGATCTGATTCATTTTCCCCCTCTAACATCACTGTAAAACAGATGTGTTTGGTATTTGCAAAAAAACACATTCTTAGTGATAGTAATAAATTTATATCTATGATAAATATGCAAAGTTTCAGGGGAAACAGTAACCTTATAGTTAGTCCAGAAACTTTCATTAAATAACTTCTGCAGACAGTACATCAAGGCCTGATCTATCATCAGCTCCAATGAGTATGGTAATTAATGTTTTTGTTTTTTTTCCACGTCTAGACTTCTGCAATTCCTTATATTGTTGGCTAAGGACTCAGATTCCTACTTACAGATGGTCGAAAACTCAGCTCGAGGAATGCTTACCAAGACCCTTTTTCTTGCTTATATCACTTCATTTTTGCCTTAACTTTCAAATTCAAGATTAAGTACCAAAATCTCTTCCTGGTCTAAGAAGCAATAAATAAGCTGGCTCCCAATTATATTAGTGAGCTGGTTCCTTGATCCACAACTAAACCCATAGAGATGATGGTTTTCCTGAGGTCCAAAGACAAGGGACAATCTTTGTCAGACAGCTCAACTGTTTTTAAATTGCAGATTATTGAGGATGATTGGTTGAAACTACATTCAACTCTTTTTTCTGTTTCACAATTCAATTTTAGTGTTGAATTAACCTATCTGTTTTAGTTTTGATAGATGTTTCAAATGTTTCCATTACTGCTTTTTCAGAACCATTACTGGATTTTGTGTTTTTCGTGCCCTACTCTTCTCTGACTATATCTACAGTACTCGTAAGAAGGAATCAGCGTTGTTTTCGTCAACAATGGCAAAATCATTTCGTTGAAGCTCCTTTTTTAAATAACGATGGATCTTTGATGGCTAAAACATTATGAGTCATAGGTTCCAGTTTTCGTCAACGAGATGAGGCAAGACTAAATAAAATATTGCGGGTCGTCGGTCAGGCTTTGTGGCAGGGATGGAGATGGGATAGATAGATAGATAGATAGATAGATAGATAGATAGATAGATAGATAGATAGATAGATAGATAGATA
>NW_015150809.1:142195-151787 GCF_000732505.1 Cyprinodon variegatus
AGACAGACAGACAGACAGACAGACAGACAGACAGACAGACAGACAGACCCGGAACAGTCTGGTACTGCTCATTCAACTCTGACAAATTCTGCTCTGATGTTCAATGCGTGTTTGTGTAGAAATTAGTCTTTGTGCACGGAGCTCCAAGTCTGCGCTTCATGCTCCACACAAATGGTTTGCTCTCAGCAGTATGCCTCTTCCATCGCTACTTAATAAACTATATCTGGCTGATAATCCGCTGCCAAGCGTAAAAAATCCCTTTATCTAACTATCAAGATTTTATTTCTTCTAGTTCACAAGATGTTAAACATTCTTTAATTTCTACCAAACAGAATCCCAAAATTTTATCCAAAGTGAATATTTCATTGGATTCTGTTTATTTCTGGATAAAGAACACAAAGACTAGTTGTGAAGTATATTTTTGTTAATTTCCGGTTCATCTAATATTTCTAGACAATGGAAACCAGCAGGAGAAAATAAGAATGACAACTGGATTTCAACACTTGAATATTTCCGTGAGTTAACTGTATGTATAAAATGCAAAACAAGGCATCGTACCTTAAATTCTACGTTTCAAGTTCTCAAAGCTTAATCATTTTCATTACTGTATGACTATTGAGATATTGAACATGTTTGGCCATTCTGCAGGAAAAGCTTCGAACAGTCCTGTCATACTGTAGCTCATGTGGCTCAAATGTTGAGATTTTAGGGATGGTTGAATAATTTATTTTCTATATACTTGTTTCAAATTTATTTTAAAGAGATGTGAGACATAGAACTATAGCCTAAAAAGAGAGAGCTAACTTCGGATGAACCGGGAGAAACGGTGTCATTATGTAAAAGCTTGAATTAAGAATGTTAAATGTTTTCATCTGTATAACAGCACATATCCTACGTCATTAAAAAATATCCCATTCTTTACCTACTTTTTAACCCAAAAGCTGCCCCGATTATAGTACCCTCCTCCTCGTTGTTCTTCTTGTAGTTCAAATAAAATCGAGGGTAATCCTGATATGGTTTTGCATGCAGAAATGAGCTGATGGTACGGATTGTACTACTGGTATGGTTCGGGTAGTGATAGTGAAAGTACCACAAGATTTTAAGATACTTTCCATTCTTGCATTGGTTGGGTTGCTGCTGTTGCTGTGTTGCGTTGCAGCTGTTGTTGTGTTGTGTTTCGGCTTTAGTTGTGTTGTGTTGCCACTGTTGCTGTGTTGTAGCTGTTGTAGAGTTGCGGCTGTTGTTGTGCTGTGGATGTTGTTGTATTGTGGCTGTTGTTGTATTTTGTTGTTTGTTGTGTTATGGCTGTTGTGTTGTGGCTGTTGCTGCTGCTGTTGTGTTGTGGCACTGTTTGTGTTGTGGCTGTTGCTGTGTTGTGGCATTGTTTGTGTTGCGGCGGTTGTGTTGCAGCTGTTGTTTTGTTGTGGCTGTTGTTGTGTTGTGGCTGCTGTCCTGTTGTGGCTTTTGTATTAGGATGGCCATTAAGGGCCAATGTATGTTTCCCAGACTGATGTTAAAATATAATTGATTCAAGGATACTGAATGAATTGTCAATTTGCCACTTTGCACATAGAAAACATTTTTCTCATTACTGATGACTGATTAGCTGTTCAGCAAAAAATACAAAGTCTTAAATTCATGTGCACTATGTGTTTCTGAGAGTCTTTTTAACTGTGAACCAGTTTACTGTCCAAGTAAAACTAGGCCAGCCAGTCAGCACATGAGTCAGGCTGCTCCCCTGAGTAAGGCGACTCCCCAATATGATAACATCATTAACAGCTGATTCTTGCATTCTGTCCTTTTCAATCTTTGCATCATCCAGAGTAAAAGGCCCACACAAACATAATGTAACCATTAAAAGACAGCTGACTTACAGCGTGTGCTGCACACGCCCAAATACTGGGCTCCATATTAATACTTAGATGGATACTGTAACTGCTTGTTTCACCTGACGGTGAGGTCACTGATTTCAGACTTCTTAAATAAAAATGACTTGAACTGTACATAACTAGGTGATACTTTCTCAGGTCTTCCTATGAATGCATTTATTTAATGGGTTGGATACTTGTTTTCTAAATTAGGCATTTGGCATTACATAGTATCCATCACTGTTTTTTTTTTTTTTTTTTTTTATGAACTATGTTCATGAAATGGACAATTTTTATGAAGGATGATGATACAGTAGTTCTAATAGAAGGCAGTGCTCCTGAAAATGTTCACACCTTTTCTGTGTCTTGAAATCACAATAAAACGTATAGTGAGTAAGTCCAGTTTTGACCATGGTTTTTGTTAAAAAAATAAATAAAAAATTCTCTGTTACATTTGGCATAAACAAGGCAAAAAGGTCAATAAAAAAACTTGAAGGTGGCATCATAAGGACTTACTCTACCTGCCAAAATTTTCAGCAGAAGCAAAACACTAAATCAAACAGAAGCAATGAAATGAACTCAACACATTTAGCAACCCAGATTAGAAGGCAGTTTCATGAAGTTCAAATCGAGTATCAGAGTTGATTAAAAAAAATAGGCCTGGTAAATTTGCTGAATGGGATGGTCTGAATTTAAAAAAAAGAACAGATCCATTGGAAGAAAAGGTGAAGATATTCAGTGAACGGGAGTTCTGAATTTTTACAAATGGAAAATGGTAATTATAACATTGTTCAAAAGGTACAGACCACTAAGGTCTGTGATTTTGGTGATTATTTCATTCTTCTAAATGTTCTGATGCTACTTTTAGAGAATAGTGGATCATCTCATAAAGTTCTGAATGTTTTTTTGATTATGTTAGAACTGTTACTCTACATCAATGGGACCTACAGTCACTAGAACTTAATCTAATAGAGAATTTGGTTGATTTAAAACAATGGCAGGTTTACATGTTTATCTCTTTTTAAAAGTCCGAATGATGAAGACGCTGGATGCACCTCATGTGGCCCTTGAGGGCACTGTGTTGATGACCCCTGCCCTATAGCCTCCAGACAACACAGAGACATGCTGGATTCTGCATGTTTGCACCTGTGCGTTTGTGTTTGAGGGGGTTGCTCAACGCATGGAACTCTGTACCTGTCTTCATCACTGCATTTCTGTCTGAGCTGGTTACTCAATGCAATGGACTCTAAACCTACCTTCATGCTCCGTTGGGTTCCTGGAACCCTTGGTCTGTCTGTTCCTGTGCGGGTCGAAAGCCGTGACTGGCCAGAGGACTCCTGTATTCCATAACTGTTCTTTTCTGATCTGAATCCCTGTCCTGGATTGGTTTCCTGCCTGCTCTTTGGGGCTGCTGCATCTGGGACGCTCTGGACGGCTCAGAGCTGCATCTGGTTGGCAGTGCATCAGCTGCATCCGCCCGCCTCCTGCAGCCGCTGTGGTCTGCAGTTGCACAGCTCTGTGCGTCCGTTGTGTTGAACTTTCCTACTGACTGTCTCCCCTTGAATACTGGGTCCATTTGTCTTAAAATCTGTGGGGGTTTTTTTCCGTAATTTTATGCAGGCCAGTTAGTTATACGTCAGATTGTACACCTAAATTTTGCCAATTATATAATCAACAATCATCTGTCAATCTAATTTTTTCGGTCATAGCATCTTGATTTATATGCTGCAGCAAATATATGCAACGGTTGAAATAAGAAATAAGAATCATCATTTACTTTACCATTGAGTTACGTCCTAGTGTTCAAAGGGATGGACGTCTGTGTCTTCGGCAGGCATATAACTAACACAACTGGCAGCATTGCGAGGCAAGGGCTTAAACATTTACAGCTGTAAGCCTTCTACACCAAACGAGGCTTCTGTCACCCTGGTGCCCTCTTCCATAACATCTTCTCACCCATTTTCCTCTAAATAAAAACTGTATGACGGAGGAGACTCATCCACGACCTCCGACACAAAACTCTCCTCCTATTGCATATTTCCCTTGTCCATAGAGTTCCTCTACAGTGTCGTTTTGAAGTGCTACTTTGCCCAAATGTAATTTCCCATTGCGAGCCAACTAGCACTAAGCTGCTTACTGGTTAGCAACAATGCTTCAGAGACACCGGCCACAACCATACTTGCTTGCGAACCTTCTGCCACAACAATCCCGCCCCCTTAATAAACGACCAATCATATTCACTTTATTATTTCTTGTAAAGTCGGGCACCACTCGGGAGAATTCGGAAATGCAACAGTTGGAACAGCTGTTTCCCTACGACTTTAAGCAGTGTTGTGTTTCTTTTGCCAGTCTCCTTTCCCCTAGCTTCTAGTTGCTTCTATCCACACCTGCTCCCTGTTAGCTAATTACTCCAGTCTTTGTTCTGTCTCCCATATATACACCACCTGTGCAGTTCCTCAGCACTGGTTTCTCTTCATTGCTTCTATCCTCATGTGTGCTTACCCCCTGATGTCTCCTGGTTTTGATGTCTTGTTTTTTGTTACTGGATTTGTTTTTCTGTTGCCATCTGCATCCAGATTAAATCTGCAAAACTCATCTTTGCATTTGGGTCCTTAACCAACCTCAACACAACCATGACAGTATATCACAAATCACCCAAAATAAAATTACCAGAATTGAATGAAAGGAAATATGCACAGGCCAAGGCTCAGAACAAGGATCTTGTCACAACCTAAAGCTGTGTTCACACCAAAAGTTTGTGTTGTCCAACACCACCTGCCCCGGGGACTGTGGCAGGATGACTCCTTCCATCTTTACTTCTACCAGTGTAGGACCCAGTATCAGGAGCTACTGTGCCATGACATGGGGATAGATTAACCTCCACTGTACTTTACCCCCCTACATCACTTTTTTTTGTATGTACTGTGTAGTAAATATAGCTCTGGGAATTGATGTCCCAAAGCTAGCTGATAGCCCAATATCCTTGCCTTCACAAGCAGACCACTATAGCTGTTTCCATATGGTTCTGCTTGATACCTGTATAAAAAAAATTTTGAATATTATTTTGGGAGCAAAATTGTGTACAACGGACACAGAAAGGGAGCTGAGAAAGAAAGAGGGGATGAAAACTAAGGAGAGTGAGGAGAGAGAGATAAAGCAATGAATGCATAAAAAGAGGGAAAATAAAACCAAACAGCAAAAATAGACAACAAACAATATATACAGTAACTCCTAGAAGTCTGCTTTTATAACTGTATGAGATGAGAAGAATGGAAAACAGACAGCATTACAGGAGAAAGTGGACATCAGACAACCAAAGTATACTTTTAAAAAAAGCTTTAGGAGTAGCGGATTTTTTTAAATGTCAATGTGTGTTGCAGTAACAACCTATGATGATTACACAATATTAAACAGGGTGGTATATATCTTTAGCTGCAGCTTAGCATTTAGTTTTAGTTTGTATCTGAGAACACCTGGAACCAAATGCAAGGGTAATGCTCTTGTATAAGGGATTCACAAAGCTTCTTCAGAAGGAACATGTGCTTAATAGCAGGTGTTGGTCACCCCAGACTAGCCCTACAGGACCGAGGATAGAAAGAGAGGCGATGCATGCCCCATTATCCAGAGGCACCCGAGATCACTGGGGCACAAGGAGGGTAGACATAAGGATGGCTGCACCCACCTAAGAAGGGCTGATAAGAGCACCTGGCACCCCCCATCCACCTACACCAAAGCCACATCCAGTCCCTGAATGCTTAATTAGGTCCAAATTAACAGATAATTTTAGATTTTTAAACTCAAGTAAAATTTCAGCTTGGCACTATACATGCAACCAATGTGCCTACATGTCGTTCCACTTCACTCTATCCATTTGTTTATATCCCTCACTGTTTTGTTTAGCTAAATGCAAATGGTCCAATTTGCACATTTTGCATAACTTTCTTCCCATTACTGACCATTACTTGGCTTCTAAACGCACCTTATTTTGTACATAAGGAAAACATGTGAATCACTTTCTTTATTCATTGCATTCACATATGGTGTGAAAGAAACTTAAGAGTGCTAAACCCTGCACTGTAAATGTTGCCAGAAGAGACATAATGTTTATTTAACCAAGTGGTCAAATGTAAAGTGAAAAAGCTAATCCTTGGATTATTGTAGAATGGATTTTTAAACACAACGTGTAAAAGCATTTTTAAGATATCCTAAAACATGCATCAAAAGATAGTGGCTTCAAAGACCTGTATAAGTACAGCCTTTTATGAAGGATGATGTCACTACATTAGATAGAAGTTGCTAGGTTTTTTTCTCAGTGCTTATATTTAAAAACTTAATTCAGAATGTGTAGGATTGGCAGTATGTGAAAGCCTTCATTTTTGTGATCTCTGGTACGGCTCTGAGTACTGTATGTACTTATTAGCTGTATGTATTATAATAGGTTTTGGTTTAAACCCCATATTTCAGCTACAATCTCTATTCGCATCACAGAATGGTTGTGCAATGTATTTGACCATAGCCAAAGTTATTAAATTAAACTCTTGCTTAAAGCAAATTAATCTCCCACATATTCAAGTTTAATTCCTTTTTATCCTGCAGACTCATTACTTACTATGAAATAAAGCTAAGGAAAACACTTTCCCTGTTGTGTTAAAGAAATAATAAAACCACATCTGACTTTGAGATTATATATAATGTAAAAAAGAAAAATATTCCATAAAAGTGTAGATAGGGGTATTGCACAGAGCCCCTTTAACACTTCACAGCCTGGGATTATGTTAAATGTTCTCCTAAAGCACACATTTGTAAATCTAAGGCAATAGGTTAAACATATTAACAGCACTCTTCCGTTGATCTATGCATTGCTTTCAGTCCACTTCAGTTCCTGCAATGATACCCTTAAAAATATTTGTTTTGCAGTTAAAAGACAAAAAAAAATAACAATAGGAATATGACAACAATAATTAAGTTGATTCTGTTCAAATAGTGAATACTTTAGCTGATTATTATTCAGTTATCATCCTTAAAAATTTTCAATTATCTCTGATTCCAATTAAGGTTTTTTTTGTCCATACTATAATATTGAGTTCTGTGAGTGGTGTCAGTATCAAGTCCCGGTTCAGTACTGACATTTTATACAGTTAATCAGTCCAATATATAAATGACACCTTTCTATTGATTTAGTCTCTTTTCTGCATTAAATATCCAAGTTCCTTTAACATTTCATTACCGAACAGAGTACTGTTAAAGGAAATCAAGTTGGGCTGTGCTGTGTCCACTTCTTTTAATTTAAGAATCTCATGAAAGAGAACTCACTCATAAATGCATCCATACACATAACAGTTAGTGACACTGTGGCTGTAGTGAGCATTCACATTCCATTATTATCAAAGTCATAGACAAAAGATTAGGCTTGAATCATTAAAATGAGAAAAGTAACTATGCCATTTGGAATGACTGAGTGGGTGTTTGTATACCTTCTTGATATAGAAAACATCTATCAACCTCAACAATGCAATATTATCTGAAATAAGCAGGTTTTATTTGCACAAAGTCCCACATATTCTCTGAAAAGAGTTTACTGTGCAAAATTAAAATATTCACTGACAAGCAAACACACCCTTGAACATACTGAAAATTGAGTGCATATGATTAGATGCTGTCGTTTTACTGTGATTCATACATAAATGTTGGGTGGACCAAAACATCTGTCCTGTTGATGTGCCAGACTTTGCAGGCATGAATCATGTCTGATGACTCTGCTCATGTAAAAAGAGATTAATGTGAGAAGCTATAGCAGCAATTTATATTTTGTGTTACATACTGTTCTATTTAAATTCACATTTCCTTGACAGATTTATTGGCAATGTCATATAGCAACATGACTATATTTATCTAGAATTATATTTAAAATAGTAGGTTGTATGCGTTAGAGCATGCATCAGATTTACAAAATTGATGTCATGTTGGTGGTAGATAATAGCAAACTTGATGTTGTCCATTTTTTATTTGATTATATCTGAAGATAGTTGATAAATGTGTCCTGGTGGTATTAGTAAAACTGAAAGTGCTGTCATTAACAGATGGTTTGCAGTTGATGTGGATTCATCATGACACATGTGACAGGAACTCAGAGCTTCTTGTCACTGATGTCATGCCTATTGGCACACATTTCCAGGCTTGTTCGTCAAGCCAAGGCTATATTCATCCCTTTCGTCTGTCATATCAGAGGCTGAAGGAGATGTAAATGGATGCAAAAAGCAAACAATTTTGAGATTAAAATGTGCAACTGCAAAACAAAGTTGCAAGAACTGTCCATTTTTAAACAAACTGAAACTAATAAAAAACTTACCTTCCTAAATAGAAATATTATAAGGAAGAACATTTTCATAAAATGCTTTCACACAAAGAAGGGCACTAAATAAAAATTATTGTTTAGTCTCCCTGGTTTGTATTCCATTCAAAACAGCCAGTATTCACAATTCAAATAACTGCCCTAATTACGGGGTGTTGCATCGCAATATTTTCTAATTAGCAGTGCCTTTAATCTGCATGTGAAAACTTGACATCAATGAGCTTCATCTCCACAGAGCGTATGATTGTTTTGCTTTTCCTCATCTCAGTTAATCAACAACACTCATTGTTTCTGGGCTGACAGCATCAGCAGGTTCAATGAAAGTATTGTAATTTGGGCTGATAACAAGGCACTTTGTCCAGAGTAAAGGAGATGTAGAAGCTGGAAGAGATTCCACATGACCTCTTTCCAGGTAAAGTTAAAAACAGGCTGCCACTTATTCCCAGAGTGCAATCAAGAAAGGAAATGTGACTAAACACACACTGATAAAACAGAGCAGAAGCCTATATCAATACAAAGTTAAAATATTATTACAGTATAATCATTATTCGTGTTTAACTTGTAGAACTGAGATTTTTTATGTACCTAATCACCATTAAAACATTTAACATAAAGCAGTAATGGCATTGAACTTCTAAACTTCAAACCCAGCAATAAACAGTACAAGAACTGTATTACTTTCCATACAACAGCCAGTGGTGCCCATGATTCTAAATACCAAAAAGTGCTGTTGTGTTTTTTGAGGTAAGAGATGGACTAGCTTGACGACAGGTACTTGAGAATAGTAGCATGATGAGTGAATTTATTTTTGATATTTAAGAATATATTACCAAAACTCTCAAATTCCACACAATAGGAATTAGGCAAAGAGTGAAAACAGGAGCAATTAGACAAAAGCAGACATGGTAATGGAATGATCCAGAGGAGAACAAACAGAACTGATAAGTATATATACTGAGACAGGTATAAATATATAAGTCAAATGGCAGGTAAACCAGATGAGCTAATGAGATAAGGGAGAAAGAGAGACAACAGATGACGGAGCGAAGAGTAATTAATCAGATGAAGTAGAAAAGGAAAGCAGAGAAACTCTGGGAAGACATCTGACACAGTAAACACAAATTATCTAAACTAAAAGCAGCATAAGCATGGACTAATAAGAAAAAAACGTAGCAAAAATCAAGAAATACTTCAGAAAGTAAGAAGCAAAACTGCCTAAGCCATTGTGAAAATACACAAAAGGGAATCAAACAAATCAAACACCTTTGTAACATAACAGATGCATTGTTAGATAAAAAAATGGTATAACATATTGATCACACTTTTGTGTTTCTGCTTTGGCTTTCTGTGGTGAGCAAAGTTATGCGGTATA
>NW_015150809.1:151901-153249 GCF_000732505.1 Cyprinodon variegatus
TTATAGCTAATTATAAAATTACTAAAGCACATGTTATGTGATGTTTCTTTTACCTCTGTATGCCAAGTTGCTGCCTGGAGAGAGTAGTCTGATTCTAATTTGTTCAACTAATATATTTTTTTTGTTGTAGTTGTTCTTTTTTACCACATGGGTGCAAAGATTATGTTTATAATATCACCCCTAAAACTCTGTGATGATTACATATAGAAAATTACTGGGGTTAGGTTGTTTCTTAGCATCTTTCTAATTTTTGTTTTCTGATTGGCCTGTAGTGTTAGGCATATGTCCCATTTTTTGTATTTTAAGATGCCTTTTTGTTTTCTGTGTTAATTTGTCTTCTTTCTTCAGTTCCCCTTGCTTAGCACTCTCCTTTCACACCTGTTCCACATTTTCTTGATTAAGCTCACCTTTCTTTTATTGTCAAAGCTCCCTGATTCCAAATGTTCTTCACTGGTCCATTCTGTTAATATGGCCATGCACCCTCCGCGTGCATGGGAGAACATAGACAGGCAAAGTCCTCTGGCCTCAAATCATAGTCCAAACACTCAACTATTGTTTAAATGGTCACTCTAAATGGGGTTGTGGATGGTTGTTTGCCTTGTCTATCACCCTGTGACAGGGTGTGTTCAATTTTAGCAGTGGCGTCCTCCAAGTATCCGCTCTTCAATGACTGGGTCCTTCGAGGACCATGAAAATAAGGACGTAAGAGTTTGGCTAAGGATTCAAACGGGTCCAGAGATCTCCACCACCCTTCACTCATCGTACATGGGGGTCCTTCAAAAGGGGCAAAAAGAAGTCAGCATTTGTTGGCTGCTTATGAAGGAGTATTCCAATCTGAACAGGCCATGGCACCACGCCTTGACATAAATCAGCCGACAAAGCTGGCCTTCAGAGGAAGAAGCTGCCGGATTCAAACACACCAATAGACTGGTGACCTTTCCAGGATGCAGCCCAGCTTTCACCCAAAGAATGGCGAAGATAGGCACAAGCTTACTGTGACCCTGCTGATAAGTGGATCCTAAACCATTCATGTTTTTCAAGTGTATGGAATGAGAAGATTCTAGTCAAGACATAGTCAAGAGAGAGCATTTCTACATTGTGCTTGAAGTAAAGAGAATGTGGTCTGTAAAATGCCATTTGAAAAGAATACATTTTGTAAAACTTAATTTCAAAAACTTACTTCAATAAAAGTAACATCTGAAAAGATGAGATTTGTAAAAAAAAATAAAATAAATAAATATAAAGGTTTCATTTTTGGACAGCATTTTTCTTTATCTCGATTTACAAAACTCTTTTTATTTTCATGTATCCATCTGAGTTCTGATGAAAATTAAAAAGAGAGATCATA
>NW_015150809.1:154199-171699 GCF_000732505.1 Cyprinodon variegatus
TCAATTTGACTGTATGATCTGGTTGGACTGTAAAGTGCCTTGAGATGACATGTGTTGTGAATTGGTGCTATATAAATAAACTGAATTGAATTGAATTGAATTACAAAATGTGCTCTTTTCTTGGAATAATAATTGAACAAAATTCACTCTATGTGCATTAAACTAAGCTCATTTCATGATAAAACATAGTTAATTTGAGCATACATAAAGTGGATTTGCTGTTATTTTAGAGCTCTCTGATGTACAGAGCCCAGTCTGCATAGCTCTTGTATTCAGAACACTGTATACAATGTACAACTAGTCTATAGAATTGTTATTTGCTCCAAATGAAGACAACATCAAGTATCATAATGTGGGAGAGTTGTCCTTGTTGGTGTAGTTTTTTTTAATCAAATTTACCAAAGAGAGGAACAAGAAATCATGAACATGTTTTTCATCTATTGTAACATTGAGAACCTGTTTCCTGGTTAGACACCTTAGCCAGAGATCAGGAAATGCTGTTCTCGTAATCTCCAAAAAAAACCTGCTATCGCACACTCCCTCTGATAGAAGGTATTTTCTTTTACCAACACTACCTCACTAGATATACAATATATGTGACAAAAATTTTGAAACTTGAGAGAATTGAGAGTTTGCTTATTTCATTTTTAATCAAATTGATCCTGTTAAAATAAAGAAAGCAGTCATTGGAGACCTATTGCATAATAAAACATCCAACATACAATATAAAGCAATTTCTTAATTAAGTAAAAAAAAAAAAAATAGGTTACATAAAGTGAGGTTTTAAAAGACAAATAATTTATTGTAATAGGAAATAAATAAAACAAAAAAATGAGAAAACACAAATATCGTAGTTGAATTTGTGCACAATCTTGGTGGAGTTAAATGAAACACAAATATATGTAAATAAACTTTAATATTTGTACTTGGAGAATTAATAGTCGAAATACAAAAGTACTTTAAATAAGGCTTTGTACCAAATGCCATTATGTTTCATCAATGATGAGAACTGTAAGCGAAATAACTTTACTGCAGAGGTTTCTGTACTGTTTAGATCTTAACATGAATCTCCTGCACCTACAGAATTGTCAAACAGCGCCCTTACAGCAGTCCCTTTGTGTTCATTTTTGCTTCATCTGCACAATATTAACAAATCTATGTGGTTCAATTTGCAGTAGAAAGAAGAAATAAATCAAATACCAAGAAAGCCAAATGTCAAGATAATCTTTCTGTTTCAGTTTTTTTTTTTTTTCCTTTTTATTTATTATTTTGTCACATTTAAACGAGGAAATAGTTGTGGATACACAAAAACCACCAAAAACCAAAAAAGCATAAAGCTTGTTATTAAGACCTGACTTTGTTAGTTAGTGACTCTGTTTCATAAAGCTTTAGATAAAATGTGTTAAGGTCACAGCTACACTCCTCTGGATACTTTTCTAACATATTTTCTTCTGTTTTAAAAAAATCTGAATCTGCATGCTGTCCAGGATGAGTCTGAACATAATTACAGAAAGGCTAGTTTTTTTCAAAACTAATCCAGACAACCATGGCTCTTTGGGCACAATAAAAGATTGTGTTACTTTATTGTCACAAATTAGATAAGTTATGTATATATTACCATTGCTATGAAATGTATCTCAGTGTGTTTTGCCTTACACAACAGTAAACAATAATTATGTTACCTTATAACTGTATTAAGCAGATCATTCATTTGCTCTGGTGAAGGCTTAGTATCCTCTGTGAAATTAATGTTTGAGTGGCTTCAACTGCAGGAGTTTACTTTCCAAGTAAATGAACTAATAATGAATTAACCTTTCTGGTCTGTAAAACTTAAAAACTCAAGCCTGTAAAAAAACAACTGAGAATGGCATCATAGCAAAAATAAATTAATTTGGATCTAAAATATATTTAAGTCCAAGTTAAAGCTATTTAATTAAGAACTTTTTCCACTTTATTGTTACATAAATCCTGTAGAATTTAATAATAATAAAAAATATTTAAGAGGGAATAAATAAAGATGCAAAAAATCTTATTTTGACAAATAAGATTTCATACCTTCATATCGGTCCCTGTTTTATAATAATTGAATCCAATTTCTAAATTTAGTTTTAAAAAATCAACTACACTCAGAACTATAGCACCCCCTGTCCCCACTCATTGTTGATCTTAATAACATAAAGTTCAGCTATCCGTCTAATAATTTCTAAGCATTTCCTCGTTTGCAACATTTAGCTTAAACAAATAGGTGGAGAGGGTTGCAAGGGTGCAAATGGCTGTCAAAAGTTAATAAGAGGTTAATCACCTTAATCACTAAAGAAAGCTATTTTGCTTTATTTAATCATATCCCACAACACCAACACACCTGCACACAGATTATGTTGTTTTTTTCGATGGAATTCCATAGGTTAATATGTTGTTACAGAAGTCCTTTAAATCATTTTGCCTTACTTAACTATACTGTCTGGCAAGAGTCAGAGATTTGAATAGAGATTTGAAAGAAGTCTCTTTACCAGAGTTATTTAAGTTTCTGATGCAATTGTAAATCAGAATCTCTGCCCAGGCAACAATTCATGTTGATGTGAACAATGTCTCTGTATATCAATGTCTAAGGAGTTTAACAAAAAAAGGTTCCCTCTTCATGGATTTTGCATTACTTATCATTTATTTTGAATTATAAAGGAAAAGTGTATTTCCCCTTGGGATATTTAAAATGCTTTTGGTTTTAGAAAAAAATGACTTAGCTGAACACACACAGAGTCTGAAACAAAACAAAAGAGGAAGTCCAATTGATTATTCACACCAGGATTTCAATCTTAAGAGATTAAGCATCTCTAATATCTGTATGGTAAAGATTAGTATTTTGGTTTAAGCTATAATTATTTTTTAACATGGGGGAGAATAACAACTTGGTTTACTTAAACAGAAAGGAAAACATCTCTCGCCACCTTAAAAGGGTTGTAAAAACAAGAGACAGACATAGTGAAAGTGAACTCCACCCAGAGAAAAATAAAATAAGAAAAAATTATGTGTATGGAACTCTTTACTTGGGCTTGAAAACAGATTAAAACAGTCTGAGGAGTAAATTCAGGCTTTTAGATGAGCTGTTTTGAAGTAGAGACACATCTAAAACATGTAAACTGTTGACCCTTAATGACAAAAATATAAGACTGTCTTTACCGCAAACTGCTTGATTATTCAGACATTTCATCAGCAAGAACTGCATTACCTCATGAAACACTCCATCATTTGCAACACTATACACCAGCATTACCTTTGAGGTAAATTCTCTGTTCAGGAGAAATTCAGCAGTGCGTCAGGAGCAGATATTTGCAGTTCCTTTGGGCACCAGGGAAACATAAATAGGCATCTTATAAAAGTTTGAGTCTATTTTCCCCTGCTTCGATATTTAAAGGGTTTTTGTGTATTTGATTGCTAGATCCATTTACATAACATGCAGGTAGGTTGCCTTGCTGTCCACTCCTATTACATTTTTGGCGATGCATCTGTAAAATCCTGTGTCTCTATGTGATGGGTTCTGTATCAATAAAGAACCATTAGGGCTCAGGTAGAGGTTGCCATAAATACGAGGCCGACCCATCACAGTGAGCTGTGTAAGGTCTGGTGTTTCCCAAGAAACTGTTGCCCGTGGGGTGGCTATGGTCAGGCAAGGCAGCTCCACAGCAACACCAGCTGTCGTGTAGGTCACAGGCAAAGGGCCGACTGAAATGCGGGGAGGGTAGGCGATAACAATGACAGGAACTGTGGTGATTGAGACAGAGGCAGGGTCGTGACTGGAAAACCTGCAAATGTAGTTGCCTCTGTCATACACAGACACCTGTTTGATTATCAGTGTTCCATCTTCTTGCACCACGTAACGTCCTTGGTCAACATTGTCACCCCTAGATAACATCTTTCCACCGGGCATCATCCATGTAAAAGAGCCGCTGGTATGAGATGCAGGACAAAGGAGGCGAAGGGTCTCTCCATCAATGGTGCTCACTACAGGGGCTGTTCTGGTGTTTACCATGGGTGTGGAGACCGAACTAGAGGTTCCTGAAGAGTTTATAACGTGAGGAATGTCAGAAAAACCTAAGTGACTCTGTTGATGTTGTACAGACGATACAGTTCTTAAGTTTGAAGTCTGGGTAGAATTTAAATTTTCCTTTCGAGCTTTATTTTCCACTTCTTGACCTGAACTCATTTCCACAAATGATTCAAAAACTTGAAGCTGAATCCGCATCAAAGTGTCACCTCCTTCAGTTTTTGCAATGCAAATTAAAGTCCCGCTATCACTCACTTGTACATTCCGAAGTTCCAAGGAGCCGTTATGGTGCACGGTAAGTCGGTTCCCATAGTAAGGGGCTGGCAGCATGCCATTCCCAGGCCGAAGCCAGGCCAAACGCTGTGGAGGATGACCTTGGTATGGGCATGGTAAAGTGACAGTCTGGCCTTTAACTGCTCGCTGCTTTGTTGTCCTCCCACCACTCAGACCTCTGTCTGAATTGCTTCTTGAAGAAATGCCGTTTCTCCTACTATCAATGCTCACCCCTAAATGTCTATTTCTGTTGAAATCCCGTCCTTTTACTGTGCTTGTACCAGCTCCATTACTTGGCAACATACCCCTAATGCTTTGACCATTTGTTGAAATAACAGGTAACCTGCTGTTGTCTCTGCTGATAATAGTATCAATACTCTTCTTTTCTGCAATGACTTCATTGTTATTCGTCTCAGGATTTCTTTCAGCACTTTCTCCTCTATGTACACTTTCTCTGTGATCCAAATGACCACTTCTACTCTGAATGCTAGCTGTGCTTCTATTTAATTCAGTGCTGTCTATCCTAATACCTATGTTTTCTGCCTCGTTTGTCCTAACTCTTATCCCAACATTACCTTGTGGCGTTGTAAATCCTTGCACAGGACTTTTAAATCCATGTTGACCATAACCTCTCAGAGTAGGATTGGAAGCACTAAATAATGAGTTGGCATAGCTGTTTGGAAATAAGTTTCTTATTCTACTATTATTGCTATAACTGTTGTTTCTGATCTTGTCTTCAATTACATTAGACTGAGATTGGATATTTCTTATAGTAATTACGCTATTATACCCATCAGGTTTCTTGATACCTTGTCCTTTCACCACCTGTCCCATAATTCTATCAGTAGACGGCTCCACATCCAAGTTCACAACAATGCTATTAATCCCAGCTGAGTTGCTTGTTTGACAAGTGTAATTTCCAGAGTCAATACTTTGGGCGGAATGCACTTTTAGAGTTCCATCTGAAGCAACCACAAAACGTTCAGAATAGGGGCCAGAACCCAAACTCTGTGGGATAACAAGGAGTTCTGGAGAAAGCCATGTTACTGTTGGAGCAGGGTCTCCTTTGGTCAGGCAAGGAATTGTTGCCGTTTCTCCCTGCCGTACTTTGATGTAATGGTGTTTTTTGTCAACAATGAAGTTCGGTGTAGTTGTCCTCATGGCCCTTACTATGATCTAAAACAAAATGATTATATGTATTAAATTTATTAATCTATTGATAAATATTCTATAGTTACGATAAAGAAAAAAAACAGAGAAATAAAAGTATAGGCAATACAATCTGTTTTTTCCTGTTGGTAAAATTGTGTTACATACCTTCATGGTATCTTGGCCTGCCTGGTTCTCAGCATAGCACATATACTCTCCTTCTTCTTCTATACCAACTGCTGGAACAAGTAATGTCCCATTGTCAAAAACAGTAATTTGCTGTTTTTGACCCCTATTGTTGTCTGCAATCAGCACACTGTTCAAAATGGTTCCATTTGGTAAGTTCCAACGCACAGCTGGATGAGGCAATCCAGAGGCCTGGCAGTCTACCTGTAGAGGATAGGTTTCATATAAATTAATTTTTTTCACATTTTTTCCTGATACTATAACTCTGCTTACTAAAGAACTTGATATGCTTTATGTGTATGTAGAGAAGAAATGCTCATAAACAAATATCAAAAATCTTCTTATTAATTATCAACATAGTCTGTGATATGAAATGTCAATAGGCTACAAGGCAAAGTAACTATGCAGTTATTCTTAATGATCTAATTTACCTAAGAAATCTAAGTTCTAACTTTAAGTAGAACTGCACGTTGGTTTAGAAAATATAAAATGTTTATTAAGAAGTAACTGAATATTAATTCATTAATGAAATCTACTTACATTTTGGTGGAAAAGTACACAAATCTACACCATTTTAATGTGTGGTGGGACAAGTGAATCAAGACATCTATTTAAAATATAATGTGATGATTCATGAATCATGCACATTAAGACTTTAAATGGAAAATAAAATATCACTGTATCTATATCACTTATATCAAGTTATACTATGGCAGGCAACAACCAGGAAGGATGCACCTTCATTATTTTCATATTCATAAAAAGTAAAAACAGTACGAAACCATGCAAATTATTAAAGTATAACTCTAAAGGAAAAAACAAAGTCAACCAGTCTGTGTACTTAAACACACAGTCCCCTTACACCTCCTTAGAACCCCTGCTTTGCCCTAAACTAGAAAGAAAAATTCATCCTCTCTAATGGGAGAGTGTACAATTATGAATAGTTGCTTTAGTTGATTGAACTTTAGTAACATGCTACATTACACTGTAAGTAACATAACGGCATAACTAAGGGAGAAAAGTAGATAATCATATTACTTGGTTATGAAAAAAATGACTGTTGCCATTTTTTGCTGTCGGGCCTACTCTACTTCTAACAAAGATGAATGTTTCAGCATTTAAGATAAATGGGAGCTAGATTAAATTTGGATCCTTTTACTTATTAAGACTCTGTGTTTCATATCTTATTAAGATCTATGATGGAATTAAAACCATAGTCCTGCAAATTACACAATTGTAGTTTGCTTGTTGTCTTTGTGGAGTAAATATAGGATATAGTAAATGTGAGAGAAGTCTTTGCCAAGAGCTCAGATTTTATTGTTTTGTGATTATAAAGACTGTTTTTGTTAATATTATGTTTACTCATATATCTGTTGTTAATGAACTAAGCTTTGTTGGCTGACCTTTGCTAAAGAGAGAGGCAACAATTGCGAATGGTTCCTAAGTTTTTTAAAGTCAAGGAAAAAGAGTAAAGACCAATAGACAGATCAAAGCTGCACTACAGAAAATAAATAAATGAAAAAATAGGTAGGTAACTAGTGCAAACAACAACAGTTATCAATTATGTATGGATAGCATACAAAGGGCAAACATTGCATAATTTTTCAGATGATCCCCTCCATCTATACCACCTTGGGCAAGACATAGTTTGAAAATGTTGTGCATCTCAAAAGCAACCAATACAGGTGAAATGACAGTTTCCAAGAAGTGGTTAAATTTTTACCTTTAGAGGTTCTCCAATTGACACTGTCTGATTGACCGGCTGTTTTGGCTCAATTGTTGGAGGTTTTGTGGCCACGGAGACACGTAGAATCCTATAATCATCAGCAACTTTGTTGCGTGCAATACACAGGTAGTCTCCACTGTCCTTCTGTGTTACTGCATGGACTGACAGCGTGCCATTAGGATGCACCTTTAGACGTTGGTCAAAACTTAGAGTCAAACAAAAGCAGAAACATCCAGAGAAATAATATGAGGCCACACAATTGAAATAGATACTTCAGCAATTGATTGTTTGAATAGATGTTCTTACACACCAACCAACTGTACCTGTAATGCATGTCCACTAGCTTCCTGGTGGGG
The DNA here is from genome assembly GCF_000732505.1 of Cyprinodon variegatus. NCBI lineage: Eukaryota > Metazoa > Chordata > Actinopteri > Cyprinodontiformes > Cyprinodontidae > Cyprinodon > Cyprinodon variegatus. Next base: position 161,932 of record NW_015150809.1, read on the forward strand.
ATTCTCCATATAATGGTTGGAGAAGGGTATCCGATTACAGAGCAGTTAAGATTCAAACTCCCCCCATAGTTAACAGTAGAGGTGAATGGAGATGTAGAGACAATCCGAGCTTTAGTGAAGGGAGAGACAGGTTGGGTTTGCCAAAAAGCCAAGGGTTTTTTTCCAGCAGTGGAAGAGGAAGTTACTCTTGTGCTGTTTACACTGGGTGATACTTTGGTGTTATTTGTTAGTAAAGTAGAAGGTGAGAAAACTGAAAAATTATTTTTACTTCTGTTGTTTGTAAAATTTTGTTGGTAATCTTTTACTTTTTTATTGATTGTCGGAAATGAGATAGGGAAAGGGCCGACTGTCAAGTTCTTAGTTCTGTCAGAGATATTTAAAAGAGAGAATTTAGTCGAACTGAATGTATCTGAAGGTTGGCTCGGGATTAGTGATGTTCTGGATTTGTTAAAAAGAGATGAATTAGATGTGTTCTGGCTGTTTGCCTCCTCATCTTGAACATCTAGCATCACTGTCCTCTTCGAAGTCCCTATAGCATTAGTGGCAGTGCACTCATAACTCCCAGTGTCTTTTAACCCCAAATTACGAATGTGCAGTGTCCCATTTGGCAAGACAAAAAGGTTTCCATGAAGAAACTGGGATGGGCGAACAAGTTTTCCATCAGGAATTTGCCAAAGAAGAGTTGGTGTTGGGGATCCTCGGGCAGAACAGTGAACAAAAACAGGCCAACCTACAGCAAAACGCAAGTGCTCCTCCCTAGGTTGCTGAATAACCGGGGGCAATGAGGACACATACAGACGAACTGTAGCACTTGTTGCACCAGCTGAGTTGGATGCTACACAGCGATACACTCCTTGGTCAGCTGGTAATGCTACAGAGATGTAAAGGGTTCCATTGGTGTCCATACGGAATCGATTAGGAAAGGTGCTAATGGATGTTAAGGTAGAGCCATTAGGCAAAACCCAGGAGAGCAGAGGGCTGGGAGCACCATCTGCTTGGCACTTCAGGTGAACCTGTCCACCCTGATGAATGGTAACTTCCCTGTAAGTCATCAGTTGCATATGAGGAGGGCGAGTCCAGACTTCTAGTATAGTAAGCAACCTGTGTGAAAGAAGCAAAACATAAACATACAAATTTACCTATAATACACAGAGATTTTTATTTGTGTGCTTAAAAACTTAAAGCGTTTTTATTGATTTGTTTGCAGGCAAAACACAAACATATAGCTTATTTAACCCCTTTGAACCTCAATGTATTTTATTGACATTTTTGTGATAGAGAAACACAAGGTATGTAATAATTGTGAAAAAACACGATAGGGATGAATGTCTCTATTTTAAGTTCAAAGCTGAAAACTGTGACATGCTTTTGTTTTCAGACTTGAAATGGTCATTGTATATTTTGATCATTCAATTTTCCTTTAGAAACAGGAACTGAAAAAAAAGTGCTGTACAGGGGACAACAAAATATATACATACATAAATGTTGGTTATAAAATAAATTTACAACGAAAAATGAGAATAGTTAAGATAATAGTTTAAATATTTAAAATGTTAAATACACTAGAATAATAATGTAATAATAATACGATATAACAATTAACAATATGAATAATTCAATAAGATGATAAGATGATAAAAGTTCAGTGTAAACTGGTGGGTTTTTAACAAAGACTTCAAAATGCAAATCGACTAGACAGTTCTGATATTCAAAGGAAAACTTTCAGAGTCTCTGTACAGCTACAGCAAAATTCTGGTCCCCTCAAGTTTCCAGCTGTGAACTTGGTTCAACCAAGGTCTGTTGACTGACTGATCTTTTGATTGACTGATATTGATCAAACTGAGACATGGATGGACAAAGGCTTAAAAACGAGAGGAGGTAACCCATTTAAACATTTAAAGATCTTTAACAAATCCTCAAACATATTCTGGCAAAGCTGCAGCATTCTAAACTAAATAAAGGCATGGTACGTACTGGCATGTTCTAGTGCAACATGAGGCTGATAAGTCTGTACTTAACTAAGCAAATGCAAATGGAAAAAGCTATGTTTCACAACTAAGCTTTTTGCTAGTCAAATGTAAAAGAGCCGTCCAAAACCACACCAAGGTTTTTGGCAGACTTATGACAGTAGCTACTTAACATGCTCTAAGTAGGACATGAATTCATACAAAAGTTTATTTGAATTCTAGAAGTTAACAGCAAGTTCTAGAAGTCAACAGCAAGTTCTAGAAGTCAACAGCAAGTTCTAGAAGTCAACAGCAAGTTTTAGAAGTCAACAGCAAGTTCATCATTGCTGTTGCTGCCCAACAGCAATGATGAACTGCACGGCAGCATTATATCTCCAGCAATTGTAGTTGGCAAGAGCTGTCAGTCTGGTAAAGTATTTCGTTTTTATTAGAAATTGTAAAGTTTAAAACTGTCTAACACTAGACTAAAGCCTTTTTGAGTTTTAGTCGACTATAACTGGACTAAAACTATACATATAGCAATGACTATTTGACTAAAACTAATAGTTTTCGTTCTAAAGAGAAAAACTAAAACTAAATCTAAAATGGCTGTCAAAAACAATACTGCTTTAAACCAGATCGAATTTTTTCTAAAATATAATTTGCTTTCAAATGAATTTTAATTTCTTCAATCACTTTAAACAAAATAGATTAAATTCAATCAAGAAGATATTTAGAGGATCTTAAGTTATGTACATCAGATAGATCATTAAGAGAAAAGGGTAAAAATATCTCAGGAAAGGTACAACAGTAAACAACTGTTGCACCATGGTTCAGATGTAGACTTAGCCCTTCAGATTTTCAGATGAGCTAAAAAATCTAAACTGGAGGTGCATGTGGAATTGCACATGCCTGTAACCTCCTCCACAGTACTGGAAGACATGTCCACTGTGGGACCAAGGGAAATTTAACCATCAGAGAATTTCTCTGCTGTTATAGATTTAATCAAGTACCGCATACCCGCAAGGGCGCATGATTTTGATGGAGAAGAGGGTAGCTTTAATGTATACAAAACAGGCTGATTGTTGGAAATCTGTCTACGACAAACATCATCAATACAAAAAACATGAGACAAAACAAGGTCAACTGTGTGTCTTGTGTCCTGTGTTTTGGGTTGTCTTCTATCTTGTTGAATTATTTTATGCTATGAACAACAAAATGCTGGACATTTTTTCATTTGTGATGTAATTAATTTTGTACATACTATCAAATTAGAAACTATAAGTAGCCTATGTGTTTTCTATTTGAACTTCAAATCATAACAGAGCATTTCTCTGACACACTGTCAAATTTGGTGCTCTTGTTGCATAAATGACCACATCCGGGAGGTCTTGGAATATGACCATTTCAGTTTTCATTAATTCTTTATGCTCTCTGCTTTGTCTGAAATCTCTACATGATATAGTCTAAGTCAATTTGAACAAAGAGTTCTTATGGCTTACTTTTATTATTAGCTCTTTTTAAATTTTCGACAACATAAAATTATCTTTGAAATATTCCATGGTCACCATTATACTGCTTATTCACTAATGTGACCAACCTCCTCACAGAACAGCTGTACTTATAATAGCAATAAATACATTTAGCTCTATTTACAATTTGGAAAACTTCTCTCAAAGATAATTGATTCCATTGGCGTGTATTTAGGTGTATCGGAGTAAATGGACATTTGTCAGACACCAATGTACAAAACATTTTGTTTTTATTTTGACCTTAAAAATCCTTTTATTTTGATCTTTGAAAAGCTAATTTTTATGAAAAGCTCAAATTTTGCTTTGAGTTTATGCATAACCTTTTGTTAATCTATCTATAAAATCTTAATATGACAAACTGAAGCATGTGGTGGTATAATGACAACTTGTAAAAACAGTTCTGTTTTTTTTTAAAGAATGACTTACAATATGCCTATGTAAACACAAGTGATTATAATGCATGTTGTGGTGATCCAAACTAAATGACGGCATTCAGGAAAGCTCATCAATATTTATTTCTACAACCATCATTCCCACCTGTCACGGCCCAAATAGCTGGTCGCACTGCAGATATATGTTCCCTTGTCCTGCACCTGTACATTCTGGATAACAAGGGTGCCGTTTGGCAAGACTTCAAACCGCTGAGCCCTGGAGTGGATTGACATTACTGCTCCTGAGAGAAAAGCAAAGGAGAGAGGCAGTAAGGCAGAAAGAGAAAACAGTAATGAGAAGACAGGGGTGAGGAGTACAGAGACAAATTTGGAAAAAAAGTTTGAGAGTGGAAAAGGAGAAATATGGGCACAATGAATAGCACAGCTTGAAATGAAGTCAGTGATGCAGTGCAGAAAATGTTCCATTACTTGCTTACAGTGTCTTTCCCACATGGCAAGCAAGAGAAAACCCTATTATGTGCTTGCCAGTGTAAAATGTTTGGTGTAAATTGCTTTTTTTACATCACAGAAAAATATGTTCATATTTACTCTGCCGCGCTTAAATTCTGTGCCGGTTTAAGTTGTCACAACAAATTCTTTCTCAGAAGGACATTCAAAGATTGTTGGCTTTCTATATATAAATGGAATTCAATTAAAAGGGAAAAGGTCCTATGTTTGGAGTATAGTCATTCCATGTCTTCTCTTAAGTGCATACCTTTAGGTACTTTAGTCCATGTGATTGAAGGTTTAGGTACTCCTTGAACTTCGCAAGTCAACCTGGCCATGCTCCCTGCTGGTACCGACACTCTTCTGATGTGAGGGTCTGCAATCCTTGGTTTAGAATTTACAACGGGAGCCTATGAAGTAGATAATGAAAACAACTATATTTGTCTAAAAGATAGCTTGGTAACAAATAAATGCTGAAAACATTCACCTGAGATGTGTGGTTCTTATATGCTAATAAACAATAAGCAAATTTAGATCAGTTTAACAGCAGATAACAAGGAAAAGGTAAATGCTTTCATCCAAGACAACTTCAACTTTCAGTTGATACATTTTCTGCATTACTGTTAGCTTGACTGTGAGAATATAGGGCAAATATCCCCATTACACTCTTGCCAAACCTAATCAGGGCTGATTTGACATATGAAAAAGGGTTATACACTCGCCAGCCACTTTATTGGGTAAACCTGCCCCACTGCTTGTTAAAGCAAATTTTTAATCAACCAATCACATAGCAGCAACTCAATGCATATAGTCATTTAGCCATGGTCAAGGCATTCTGCTGCAGTTCAAACTTAGCAACAGAATTGGCAAAGAAAGGAGATTTAGGCTACTCTGATCATGACAAAGTTGTTGGTGTCAGACAGGCTGGTCTGAGTATTTCAGAAACTGCTGATCTACTGGGATTACAGTCTCTAGGGTTTACAGAGAATGGTCAGAAAAAGAGAAAATATCCAGCAAACAACAGTTTTGTGAGTGCAAATGCCTTTTTGATGCCAAAAGGGTCAGATGTCAGACTGGTTCAAGCTGATAGAAAGATAACAGTAACTCAGATAACCACTTATTACAAGCAAGATATGCAGAGTAGCATCTCTTAAAGCACAACACATTGTACCTTGAGATTTAAAGACTGAAAAAGCGCTGCTTTGTCTAATGAGCCTCAATTTCTGCTACAACATTTAGATTATAGGGTCCAAATTTGGTGTCAACAACATGAAAACATGGATCCATCCTGCCTTATATCAACGATTTTAGTTGTTGTTTGTAGTGTAGCAGGGTGGGGGATATTTTCTACTAGTAAAGTGTACCTATTAAAGGGGCCAGTTATTGTAAGCAACCCTAGATGCAAACAAAGTCAAACGGGTCACTTTTCTAATCGAATCGTTTAGTTTAACATTTATGTGAATTCAGCAAATCCTAAGATACATATATGTGGATAAACACAACAGAGGATATGGGGCTTTAAAAAAAATCCAGATGCTAATTTTTTCAACAACCTTTCTGAACAAAATTTTGAAATAATCCCTATTATGAGCACACCACTGCTGAATAAACAACAGATCAAACCTTGATTCAAAGGGGCTTCAGAAGACCACAACACAGAGCACCCCTGTCAGCTAAGAGCAGGAATCTAAGGCTACAGTTTTCACAAACTCTCTGGACCATGACAGAACAGAAAGAATGCTGCTAGTCCTGGTCCTAGTCAGATGGGTTTTATTTACAATTTCAAGTTTCAACATTATAATTGTAAAGTCAGAATTTGGTATAAATGACATGAAAGACAGTATCCATGCAGGCTCGTGTCATATGTTTAGGCTGGTGATGGTGCAATAGTGTAAGGGATGTTATGTTGCCAGTGTGGAAAAACAAAGCTAATATGCAGGTTGTAGAAACCTGAAAAAGACAAAAAGCAAATAAATGAAAATGGGGTTTCAAACTATAATAATGCACGAAAAAAAAAAAACATTACCAATCATATTCAGAATCAATATCTGGGCAGAATTGTATAGTCAGTATGTTCTATTAAATTTCTTTTTCATCTTTAAAACTGTTGTTTTTTTTGTTTTTGTTTTTTTGATCAACAGCAGACTGACGGATAATAATTAAGGATTAATTATGTTAAAGCTACAGTGTATAATTTTCAGCGACATCTAGCGTCCAGACTGCAGCAACATGAACATCTCCCCCCCACCGCTTCTCCCCCCCCAACAGTACGGTGAGCGATACGGGACAAAATGTCTTCCACGACGTCCGCATCACCTACCTTCTCAAGTGATGAGGTTTGTTTACATAGATAATTTTAATACTGCCATCTATTGTTCAGTACCGTCTCAGTTCATCTCTCTCAACTTGCCGTAGTTACTTTCGAGCGTAATGGGCGATCTCGCAATCGCTAGTTTGTTGGCTCTGCGCTGCCGTAGCGCAAAGATGTCTGCCTCCATGGCTGCGAGACCCGCTCCTATGTAATTATAAATAACGAATTCTAAGGCAACGCAAATATTAAGGTTAAGAGGCTGAGCTCGTAGATGATGATAAATAGCATAGTTATGTATAATATATTACATTTCTGACTGTATATCCCTGTAATTATTACACACTGTAGCTTTAAATGATGTAAGACTGAACTCTAAAAAACATCTTGTTTTTTCATTACATTCATTACATTCATTTTTTATCATGTATTTTTCCTCTTTGGATTTCAGCATGACATCTAAAACTCAGAAGAAAGTAAGTGAATAGTCATCAACATCATTTGGTTTTCAACAGCTGGTTATGTGGGGACAAATTTAACTAATTTTTAAATTTGTTGTGCATTCCAGCAAAGCTTTTGCCCCCAGAGGTTTTCATAGTAGGAAATATTGTGTTTTGTAATATTTTCCGGGTCAATGTTGTTCCCAAAGAACACTGTTTATTTCAAAATGCATTTAAAGAATTATTAATCAAATGAAAAACTGAATAATGCAGCAATAGAAAAAAAGGAAATGTTACATGTGGAATAATTTACTTAACCAATAAAAATTCTGGTAAAGGGTTGGATTTAAGTCTTGTCCTGTTAAATAATGTACAGGTTATTGCCTTAGTACTCTGTTGGATACAGTCCTAAAAAAGAGAAAGGGAATATTACAGTATCTTGGAAAAGTATCAATGAAATAATGCAAAAACAACTTTCAATTTGTATCATGTCACAACCACAAACTGCAATATATTTTAAAGGGAGTTTATGAGTTATAACAAGTAAAAGTAACAATCAATTGTCATGAAAAGAGAGACATAAAAGGTAAAAGGATATTTAAAGATATTTTTGATTAATTAAATCTTTAAAAAATCTCTTGGGCTATACTTTCGATAACATTCTGCTGGAACTACAGTGGAACGTGACTGATCTCTAATTGGTTTACTCATCTAGCTTCAGAAGTTCTTGCACTTTTTTGCAGTACAATGCAGAGCTCTGCAGCTCTTACAGAGTTATTATAGCCCCCCTTGGTTGCTTCTCTGGGAATCATTTCACTGTTTGACTTATAGGTGAATGGCCAAGCTTAGATAGAACTGCAGAAGTGCCACACTTTTTCCATTTTTGGATGATATATACAGACTATACAGTTCTTTGTGAAATGTTTGATCAAATTTGTTGGTAATTTAGTTTTTTTCACAATATCTCTGAATTGTTGCTTTACTTTTTTTACATCAAGACGCTGCTTGTTCATAAACATTTCTATCAAACATTATCCCCAAATGGATTTCTTTAATTAGTTGACCTCTTCAGATAAATGGCTGAACCAGATATTAATTAGAGGTATTAAAGTAAAAAAAAAAACAGGATGGACACAGTTGTACAACAAACTACACCTTTTTAGAATGTATTTGTATATCTATTTTTAACTCAGTGTAGCATCATGTCCCCAGATCATAATTATGTTGATCTATAGAATAAGATCCCAATCAAATGAATGTTAGTTTGTAGTTACAAAATGACAAGGCAGTTTGTAACATATAAAACAGACTTACCCTTGGAGAAGCAGGGAGAGACGAGGGAGGCTGATGAAACCGGTTTCTCTGTAAATCTGGAATAGTATTAACTCCATGGTTTTTCCAATCAGTAGTCATTTGTCTCTGCTTTTCATTATTCACACGGTGGTCAAATGGGCCAGTTGCTTCTTTGCTTCTTGGTAATGCTTTGGCATCTCTTGTTTCCATTGTTGTAGTAGTAGACAAAAGTGTACTTCTTGTAGTTACTTTTGTTAAATGAGTGCTGGTTAAAGCACTTTCTGTAGGAGTTAAAATTGTAGTTTTCATACCAGAAGCTGTGGTAGAAAAGGAGTGGCTGAGAGTGTTAAGGATGGCATTAATTGAGACGGGAGCATTACTTTTGCTATTGGGAGGATTAGAATAGCTTTTTAGCCTTTGTGTTACTGGCCTGTAGGGAGTAGTGGAGGTCAAAGTAGAAGAGGTCTTCGATGAAAAAGTTGGGGAAGTGCTTGTGGAAGCAGCTGAAGTCTGTCTGGATACTGGAGTGATAATAGGAGTTGAAGGAGACATGGTAGGACTTGTTATAACAGCCTGCGTTGTAGTGGGGGGTGCATCTTCATTAGTCATAGAGGCTGGTGGGCTTTTAGTGCTGCCAAAATAACTAGCTTTTTTTGGAGCAGCTGAAGAAGTAGTTATGATTTTTGCTGTATTGGCGGTTGTTGAAGAAGCAGTGGGGACTAAAGAAGAAGTTAAAGAATGAGTGACTGAAAAGTAGGATTCACCCAACACATTTGTCTCTAACTCCTTGTTGAGTTTGCTCGGGGTTATCTCAGCATGTTTTCCTAAAGTTGTTTGTGTTGTTGTGTAAGCCTGTACAGCATGTGTAAATGTCCTATTATCAGTTCCTGGCACATATGCCTCTGAAACGATAATTGTAGAATGTGTGGGTGCTAGTGTGCTGTTAAAAGCAGACTCCTCTGTTATTTGTTCTTTGCCTGAATGAATCATTAGGCCTGTGTCTGTGTATGTGTGTTGGGTTGCTGGGGAGTGTTTAAGTGGAAGTGATACAAAATCTGAAGTAGTATTAATTTGAGAATCTGAAATCGTGGAAGATAGAGGAGTCTGAGTCACAACATTTGGAGCGGTCCTAAAATAGTCCCTTAGTGTCACCATAATAGGTGGAAATGTTGGTGTTGACACAGGCAATGCCACAGTGATTGTATCTGGAGTTGATTTAAGTGTCACTGCTTGGGTGGTTACGTTAAGTGGGTCAGAGTAGGGTTGCAGCGTGTTTACAGGCTGGATCCTGGGCCTGTTATTTCGCCTTCGTTGTCCAATCTTTCTTCGTGTGTTCCAAGGACTACGGGGCCGAGAGTTTGGGATCATATT
>NW_015150809.1:176699-198419 GCF_000732505.1 Cyprinodon variegatus
ACATAGTTTCCACTTCCCAGTAAAGCAAACATCAAGAACAGTATTCTTACAGCATCTCATCATACAAATGAACATGACAGAGAGACTTTCAGAAAAGATCTTGGTATTCAACATTTTCCAAACATTTTTTCAAGTACATGACCCTTTTTATGGAAATGTATTTTATTCTAACATTTAAATCCAGTCCAAGGAGCAAAGGTTGAACTACCCGGCAAATATAAACCACCTCCCGACCCTGGTTTCTCTGATCATGCAGAATTTAGTCATTTTCTATGCCCTTGTTTCAGCCAGAGCCTCGAATCACTCTTATCCTTGACTCTACTGTAAGGCCAATACGAGAAACCCAATCAAAAACCAAATCCCATGAAAACATAGTCTGCAGGAATGAAGAGGTACTCCAACCACTCCAAGGTGTTAAGGAGGCAATTCTCTGGAGGATTTGGATCTCCATGTTATAAGGAGTCTTGACACCCGAGCACAGAGCTAGAAAATTCTACCAAAGGTCACTGGAGTGAAATTGTCTTGTTTTATTATACGTCTGGCATATAGTATACTAAAGTACACCTCCCAACAGAGGGGTAAAAAGAACACAATGACCAGGTGTGGTGTCTATTCTGTCGATGCATATCTAGTAAAAAAAAAAATAGCAAGTTTAAAAACAAAACATGTTATTCAGCTTTGGCAAGATGATTCCCAACAGACTTTTTATAAAAAATAAAAATAAAAAAAAATAAAAAAAATTTGCCTAAAAGTTGATAATCTCCTGAAAGAAAAAGTTCCTTAGTTCTAGAATCATGTAAGACATTGCTGTCAGACTCTCCCTTTATTTCCAGATTTCTTAGCATTAAATGTTAGGGTAGTGTTGAGGTACAAGGATTTGCTATTAAAATGGGAAAATGTTTGCCAATATTATGCAGTTTTAAACATGTTAAGAAAACTTAAAAAAAACAAACAAAAAAAAAAAACTTTAGATTCAGAATTCCTTATGACTAGAGGGTCTATTTCAATACAAGCAAATAATATAGAAATCACGGTTAATAAAAAAAAATCTTTAGAGTTGTATAACCACCCCTGATTTTCTTCTGGTTAAAATGCCTGTTTCTAACTCAGAAAATGCACAAACTAAGCAGGAATTATTGGAATGTTACATCTATTATATATACCCATTAAAATATTTAGAATGCATCACAATTCAGATTGACTTAGACTGTACATTATTACATCAGAGTCAAATTATTGGGCTGTATAATAATTATTTTATTTAAATTTTTATTCGATATGAATTTGAACCTATATAACTCTGCAGTATAAGATGTGGCTTGTTCTGTAAAGGGCTTGAAGATAATGTCTGGCATCTGTTAGTGCTGCATAGAAAATGATAAACTGTGAGTTCGCATACCCCAAATTTATCCGTCGTGTCCGTTCAGGCAAGCTGGGAGGAACAGTGAGCAGTGAACGGAAGGTGCAGTGGACCTCATTGGCCTGGTAGCAGTTACAGCTCCTCGGGCAGGACTGGCCCCTGGGCACCTTGAGTGTGAGCACCAGAAGTGCCAGCAATGCGATTGGTGCAGACCCAATCTGATACATCTCTACTCGCAGGGAGAGGAGCTAAACTGAGATTATCACAACAACAAGAAATAGGATGTCAAGATTAAGGCAGGCAGACATGTACAGTGTAGCATAATAACTTCTTACTCTGATGGGAATTTCTCTGTTTTATCACCACCCCACTACCACAGTCTGAACTAACAAACACATTAAGAACTATATTGCCTTCTCTCCTGCACATTTAGATCTGTCCACTTTTTGTCTTAGCTTCTCTGCTACCCCCACCCCCTTCCCTCCAACTGTTTTTAGTTTTCCTGGTCTGTTGTCCATTTCCACAGAGACCTCTTCAACTATGTCACTTTTAAAGGACCACCTTAAATGGCCAAATTACATCACTTAAATCTACAGTGAGGGGAAAAGGGGTTTTTAATTGGATGTCACTGAACAATGCTGTGATTTATACTTTGAGTAGGTTAATTAATAAATCATTAATCCCACATGAGAGCAAATTAATTCCTTTAAACTTTTAAGAATAGAATGACAGCTTAGTTGGCCCGCTAGCTTTGAAGTCTTCAGTGATCTATCTGTTTTGAAACTACATCAACCATAATTCTTTAAGGTCCCTCCAACTTTCATTCAATATATTCAAAAGTTTCAATAAAAATATTTAGAATATCGTTAAAAATATTCAAGTTCCATAAACTTAGGTTATTTAACATAACCTAAATGTATTTCAATATATTAAAGTTTTATTGAATATACTTAAAATATGATTTAATATATACAAATATACTTTAATATACTCGGGAAAACATGTAGTATATTTATGTTTGATTCAATTTATCCAAGTTCCATTCAATACATGAGTGTCTCAATATATGTAAACTCCGCATACATCTTGTATTACTAATCTAATTTATGATTTCCAAGTGTGAAACTCATAAAAATTTGATTAGAAACATAGTTCTAGGTTGAAAATTTCTATTTTCGTGTAGGCAAGGTAAAACTTACTACATGTTCACGTCTAACTAACTGTTTATAAAACTTTGCCTGGATGAAGAGCGCAAAACAAAAACTCATCTCATCCTGATGAATCCGGCCATTCATACGTTTAAAAGTTATATTGTAAAGGAATTAAACTCGATCCAAAAATAAATTGTACACAGGTTTAACGATAGGTCTATAGAAAAAAAACAAAAAAACTTTTTTCGTTCCTAACTGAATCGAAAACAGAAAGAAAACGTTAGAACTTAGAGAAACTCCGCTGCACTTTCTCATCCAGTGACACACAAGCGCAGAAATGTACACTTTAACATCAAACAAACACTACTGAGACTTTCTGCTCAAATCTAGCATTTCATATATTTCAATCATTCACACAATTCAAGAGTTCTCAGTGGTGATCATAACATACCTTGAGATTTTACTGGTCCAGAGGCAACATTTTTTACTAAATTATAAATTTTCTACATCAAATGATAGTTAGTACCCAGGAGTGCGCATCAGGAATGTACGGTAAACCAAACTTCCTCACCTTCACTCATCCATCTGTCATCAAAGTATTGGAGAAGAGCGCGAGGAACCCCGTGCAAATAAGCACTTTTCACAGTTTGAAAATTCACATAAAGCCTCTCAAAGCCCTTTTTCAAAAAAAAAAATCCTGCAGGTCTTCTTAGGTTTTAGTGGAGGAGAAGAGAAGCGCTGCTCACCGGGGCAGGCGCACTGCAAACGCGGCTGCTCACTGTGTGTGTGCGTCTGTGTGGGAGACAATGATTGTGTGTTTGATTTTACAAGAGGGGAGAGGACAGCAAGACAGAGACACATACAAGAGAGCTCAGTTACAAGGGTCCCGTCCAAAGAAGGGTGGAAACTAAGGAGTAGCATACTTATAAAGTTTCAACACGCTGGTATTTAACATAGTCTATTTTTCATTTAGATAAAAAGATTATATCTTTTTATTTTGAATGAATGTATGTCATTTCTTATCTGTTTCAAGTCCCAACACTTTTCCTCCTTGATACAAAAACATATAATCTCCCATTCTTGGGGCTACAGAATTCTGCATCCTGCCATTCATCCAACTAATATTTTGTTCTGCTAACCTTGCAGGAGTTACATTAAGAGAATGCAGGCAGGGAATTGACTTAAGGTTGGGCGGTATCTTGAACTCCTGTGTGAAGTGTCCACAGTAAGTGATGATCTCCAGAGCCATTGGTCCACTGTGTTTTCTAAAGTCCTTTGTCAATGCAGTCATCTCCCAGCAAATTTACTTTAGAATAGTACTTTAGAGCACTCCTTATTTTTTTTTTTTTCATTAAAATTTTCCTTTTTTTCATTTTCCAGCAGGATTTTGCACCTGCTCACACTACCAAGGCTACCAAAAAGAGTTTGATTCACTGGTCAGCAACCTGACATGATTTAAATCCTGTAGAGAATCAAAAGTGTACTGTAAAGAAGAAGATGAGAGACAGCAGACCCAATAATGCAGATGACCTAAAGGTCATTATCATAGAAATCTGGTATATATTTACACCATAGTAGTATCACAGATTGATCACCATCAAGACACAATACACTGAACCAGCAGTTCATAAGGGGGCCCAACTAAATCTTTGTGCATACCTATCAAATACCTGATATTCATGTTTAAAATATATATATATATATATATATATATATATATATATATATATATATATATATATATATATATATATATTTTATTGATCTTATGTACTAACGTTTTCTGAGACACAGATTTTTAGAATTCCACTTTCTGTAATCAATAGTTATAGAAAATTACAAGAAAAAAACAGGCTGTCTATTGTATAAGCTTTTCTTCTGAAACAAGTAACAAAACATATTGACCTACCATTGTTTTAATCTAACCATAAACGGATACCTTTGCTTGATAGGAAATGTAGACAGATGCAACCTTTTTCAATGAAGCAAAGTTGTTGAAATTGAGATAATGATTTAGCAGTAGCTAAATGTCTACTATCTACTTCAGTAGAAAAAAAAAACTCAAAGCAGAAATACTTACACTATTTAGAACTTGTTAACTTGAAAGTAAATGAATCACAAGTCATATTACATCACTTTTCCACAAATTATGGCCAAAGTGAATAGACATAATGTATAGGCAAGTACAAGTAAAATAAATCATGTATGCTAAGCCAGCACTGGCTCTCACAATATGAAGCAGTTAATTAATTATGCAAGAAAATACTTTGTATAGAACCTATGCAGCACTGGAATGCGTTAAATAAACCTGAAATTTGAATAAATTTCATCTCATTAACTTAGTCCTACTGAAAACAACCAAGACTGTACAGTATACATACCACAGAGGGTAGGGCCTTTTTTATTATTATTTTTTATTTTTTTGTAGTTAGTTAGTTTTTATTTTGTTTTTAACAGATAGAAAACCATTAACATTTATACTTCTGTGCACCAATTTCTGTGTTAACTGAATTATGGATTTATTAAGCAGTATGACTTTCAGTCTTTTGTATGATGTAACATTCTCTGACAGCTCTTACTGATAGCCCTTATCAGTTGAAAGACCTTTTAGTGGGGAAACTAAAAATAGACCAAATCTCCTCAATCACTGTCTCCAGTAAGCAGCCCTCAACTCTCATATACCTCTATAATACATTGATAATTTTATGACAGGAAGTAATTGATTAATTATAAACAGCAAAGTTTGTAAGGGGCAATTTTATAAGACAATAGAGTGAGATGTTCAGATGTTATGTCCACTATACTAAGAAAGAATTTATTTTATTTTCATTTATGCGCTTTACATAACGGTAGAAGTAAAGGTTTTGTATCCATCTCACATGACATATCACATATCACAATAACAAAGAACAACAGCTTTTGGTGTGAGAATAAGGTCACCATTGAAGAATTTTTAATTTCTTTATCATTATAACAATAATCATGAATGACAGTTAATAGCCCGCAGCACAGCAGTCATTCACAGATGTCTTAGCAAATGTGTTAGGATGCTTTACAGTCACCAGCAACATTCTGTCTGATTTTCTTTCAGCACATGATCCAATCTTTGCCACCTTATCGCCTTTGTCTCTTCAGGCAGAGCTGTTCTGTGAACAGTTGTCAAAGCTGAAATCATCCCCTGTAGCTGTAATACTGCTGAGAAGAGCACTTGTCTCAATCTTGGCTCACTTTATTAGGATGCTCAACGCTGTCTTTAGAATGTGGTGGACCATAACAGATGAATTGCTGCTGGTCTCACTGGAAAGAAGTAAGAAATTATGACATGATTTGCTTTCAATAGCTCCTTGGGGAAGATGCATAAATAAATAAAAGGAAAAGGGATGTCTTATTTTGTTGACTTCTTTTTAGGATGACAACCAGCCTTGAATAATTCACTTACTGTCAAAATATATAAATGACATAATTGCTTGCAGTCAATACTAGGTGAATGGAGGTAAACTACTTTTATAATAAATTAGTACATTACACCTAAACACAAATTAACTGTAGCATTAAAAACTAGAAATATTATTAGTCTGTTCAGAAACCCTTACTTTTGTGAGCATTTATGAAAAAGCTCCATCGTAAAAGTTTTTTTTTTTTTTTGTTTATGCACTGCGGAGATCCACCAAAACAATTTTTATTTAGTCGATTGATAATCCATTTAGTAATGCAAACTCAAATTCCACAATAGATGGTTTTGTGACAAAAAAGAATATTAAGTTGTATTTTGTTTGGATAACACAAAAACCTCCACAGAAAATGCATTTTACAGAACCAATTAAATGAATTTAGTGTTGTCAGAGGTATTCTCCTTTTACACTCAGTATGTGCCAGATTGTCTTTGGCTTTTTGAATGTTCGTAATTTAAGAGTTGAATGATTGCAGAATGTAATTTCAGTCATTAAAAATTAGTGGCTCAAGTTAGAATTTATTTGAGATTTTCTCTCACCTACCCAGGCTCAGATTATACGAAGAGGCACAAATTATTACAGGATATTACCCCTTGTTCTTTGCAAATAATAGACAAAACATTTTATCTAAACTTCTAACCACATTTTCAGTTTGATAGAAATGAAGGCTTTTGGAAGCTCAGATGCCAACCTTCTGTGCCTATTCAAATTCTGTTTGGTAGGCTTTGCTCAGAACTACTGGCACACTAAGCCTGGTTCTGCTGGAGGTTTCTTTCTGTTAAGAGGGAGTTTTTCCTCTCCACTGTCTCTGCGTGCATTGATCCAGGATGAGTTTTTCCTGCAAAGTGAATAAATCAACTCAATCAGCTCGCTTTCCTTAGAAAGAAAACTTTTCACTGTACTTTTTTACCTCTTAATATAAAATCTGATTGAGTCGTCTTTGTAAAGTGACTTGAGATCCACTATAAAAACACTAAGTGGAAATTAACAACAAATTATAGCCTGTCATGCCAAGGTAATCAAAACAATATTTAGCAGGTCTGCCATCACAACAGAAGTGGTAAATCCAAGCCAGAGACACCATCCAGTCTCTTTCACAGCTATGCAACGTTCATACCGCACATCTTTGAGCAGCAAAAAAGCGCCTGCTGTTTCATTTTTTAAGCTTGCACACGTTAAGGTCAGACACATGTCAGCAGCATCTTTGATGCACCTGAAGCGTGTCTAGTAAAGTGTGTCCAGATGCATCTGATGCTTTTGCTCTTTGTTCAATTGCAGAGAGCGGCATTGCTATATTTGCTGTGATAAGATGGTAAAATGTAGTTTTAATATATTTTTAAGCGAGAAAGTCCACCTGAAAACATCGTCTGTGAAGTCATTTCATAAAGATTATGGTCCTGCCTCAAAATATTTTGCTGTCGTAGGCGCTCAGATCCCTTCTAATGGCTGTGCGCTGTCATTGTGAATCTAGCTGGGGGTTTCCACTACTGTTCGTGGCAGCTGGATGTAGATTTTAGCATTCATGTATGTGGTGTAAACTGCAGACACCAGAATAATAAAAGTAAAACATATTTTGCCATCAGGTTTCTACATTTTAAACAATAATAAAGTGTTTCAGGGGACGGACTTTGGATGTAAACCAGCTGCCTCTGCTGCTTCAATCTCGTACAGTGTGAACGTAGCATTAGTGATGCTTTCAAGAGGAGCCCCACCTCAACTTAACATTTATTAGTGTCATGATTGGTTTAAGCGATCTGACCCACATGCAGAGCACCACTCAGAGACCAAGGGAAAAAGTTTAACATGTTTATTAAATGTAGATGAATAACAGAAGTTGGATCTGGAACTCAGTGGACTGGTGAACCGGAACTGGAAAGTCTGAAGGGGAGATCACAATGATCAGTTCAGGGACTGTAGGAAATTTGACTGAGGCTTGAATATTACTGGAGAGGAACTCACGTTTGAGGGGGCTCTTGTCAATCCTTGAATCCAGCTAGTGGGGGTAAATCCAGAGAAGAGGGAACTCGTTGGAGGGCGGACAGGTAGATAAGCGTTGGACCCAGAGGAGTAAGGAGCGGACTGTCACTTGGATTTCCGAAGAGGACTTGAAAGGATCATGTGGAGGTTTTCACCTGCTTAGTGTGTTCTCAGTTAATACTTCCAGGGGAAGAAGGTCCAGTTATCCAGTTACTCAGGGGAACAAAGCTTAGGTTAGACTCCGCTAATCTCTGCTTGGCTAGAGTGCCAAAAACTGGCAAACACTCTGGCGTCGAGGTAGTGAAAGCCCACTGCTCAAATACTCCTCCAGTAATGATCCAACGAGCCGCAGGTGTGCAGGGAAGGCCCAACGAGGACAGAGCACCACCTGGTGGTGGAAAGAGAAAAGCACACAAACAACCCACAAAAACTGGATTCCTAACAATTAGTAGTTAATTCAGACAGTCTCAATATTGGTTTAAATATTCACATTTGATGCTAAATGAAATTGATAAATGTTGATTGATACTCTAAATTCTTGATTATAATCTTTAAAGGATGGTAGCCATTAATTGAATAATGTAAAATATGTCTTTGTCATGGATTAATTTTGATTAGGAATAATTAAGGATTAAGGACACATTTTTTTATTTCAAATTTCAATTATATTTATTATTAATATTCATTATCAATTAAGTATAACAGTTCAACAACCATTATATTTTTTTCTAATCAATATTGAAAGAGAACTCACATACATTGGATTGATTTATCTTTGTATGCTGAGTGAAATCAGTGATACTTCAACTCAAAAGTGATAAATGGTTATCTGTATCTCAGGTTAAATCTTTTGATGTAATGCTCTGATTCTTCACTGATAGTCAAATGGATTTTCAGGGCACCTCCATAGCCCACCTGACTTTTTTGATCATGGTAGCAACAGCTTCTCCTGTAGTTCACACTGAGTCTGTTAACCAAATGTTTCGAGACAGACCAGATTCTATCTTCATACCTGCTGACAGCCAAAATGTTACAGTACTGCATCCTTACTGAGAGAAACATCTGTAAGCAATCCCATTATTATTGCAGGAAACTAAATATTGAACTATTGCCCTGAACTGTGGATGACTTTATCTTCAAATATGTTACATATTTGCTGTTTTCAAATGGTGTTGAGTTATTAATAAGATTACTGTGATTTGTATTAGTCTTTACTATATCAAAAGGACCACTGCACTTAACTTTTTTTCTTAAAAACCTTTAGAACTACTCAGCTGGGGCTGGAGGAGTTGTCAAAAGCACTGCAGTCATCAGTCTGCCTTTCATGGAAGAGCAGTTCGGTGGAAATCACAGACTAAAAAGACAAATGACAGCCCACTTGGTGTTTGGCAAAATGCATTTGAAGGACTCAGTGTCTGAAGAAAACGATTTTCTTATCTGAAGTGTTCAGAACTGAACTTGTAGGCCAAATCTTAATACTGTATGAAAAATTATATTTAAAAAGCTAGATTGTGCAAGAAAGTTTTAGATTATTTGTTTGTTTATTAAGTGCATAGATAATAGATATATCCGATCCAGATACTGTAGGAGAAATGGTTAATCTTAAACTAAGTAGATAATAAATATTTTTAACTTTAACCTTAGCTTAAATGATCTTTTATAAGTGGAGCAAACTCAATTCACTCCAAACACATTGCAATTTAAATGTAATGTACTGTTTTTTAAACCAATTCTTGAACTAATTAAAGAAATTGTGTTATCCTTTTTAAAAGTGACCTTAACTATCACTGAAAACAAGTTAGGTCAGAAGATATAAAAAGCAAGTGTTTTCATCAACCAGATGTAAAGGGTGTGACGGTATTTTCTATAGCCTCTATGATATTTCACAAACACATTGGTATAAGCTGTCTCCACCTTTTCGCTATGGGTTTTTTGTGTAATCTAGGTCACTGACTAGGGTGTTGATCCATGAATTCAGGAGGAAAACATTTTTGCCTAGAAGAGATCAGCCTGTTGATACATTATTTTAAATCCTGCTTGCATTGTTTTTAAGTCTCTATTTTCTTTTTCCTTTCTTAAAAAAAGGCTTTTGCAGTTGTATTATTTCAACTGCGAATAGTATCAGTTCGTTTTACAAAATGCACTAATTCTAAAAAAAAGACTAGATTCTCATTTAACTGGAACATTTTTATATAGGTTTTTTTTTAGTATTCCAATAAAAAGTGAAACTGATTAATTGTTTTGATTCATTACCCACAGTGATACATTTCAAGCATCTCATTTCTTTTGATTTTAAGGGTACTGCTTATACCTTGTAAAAAAAAAAAAAAAAAAAAATGTGTTTTAGAAAACTACAATACTATAAGATGCAACAAAAAATTCTGCAAAAATTAGCATTACTGTAATGTTACAGAAAAACTATTACACACGTGAATACCAGCAAGCTACCAATGATGTCCATGTACTGCATAGTAAAGACACTTGGCTTTTTCTTCAGAAGGAAAGGCAAATTTGGGACATATCTCTAACAACCATTTCACAACTACATAATGTTAAGAGTTTTGTCTCACATCATCACACTTTGGTGCACCCTGTCCAATTTGTGTCAGTTGTAAAAGTCAATACTGCACCCTTGCTTCATGTTATTACCTGCAGTTATCTGGTAAAAACCGCAAGCACTGCAAGCTGACTATATCATAATATGTTGGCTTTTAGAGGACAGAAAATACAATGCTTGACATGCCAGAAAACAACCAACAAGTGGACTACACCCCTTTTGACTCATTCAAATCAATTCAGTTTATTTATATAGCGCCAATTCACAACACATGTCATCTCAAGGCACTTTACAGTTCACCAGATCATACAGCAAATTGATTCAAAGTTTTCTATCTAAGGAAAACCAGATGATTGCATCGACTCATTGACTCGGATGCAGTCCCTCACACTAAGCATGCTTGTAACGACAGTGGAGAGGAAAAATTCCCTTTTAACAGGAAGAAAATTCCAGCAGAACCAGGCTCAGTGTGAGCGGCCATCTGCTGAGGTCGACTGGGGTTCAAGGAGACAGAAGCAGAGACACAAAAAGCAACTGTAAAAGATGGCCCCATCCAGGAAACACACAGCCAGGCAGACGAGCTCTGAGCCAGCTCCAATGTCAGAGGAGGAAGATGACTAATCTTAGAAATAAAATACCGGTAGTCTGAAGATCTCTACAAACTGGACCTTCCCCATCCTATCTAATGAATGTTTTTAATTGCTTAAGAATGAGGTACTTTCAGGACAGGCTTTACAGATATTTAATGAATGATATTCATAAGGATTAGATTACTATGGGTTCTAATGGCCTTAGAACTCTGATTTTAACTTATAGTGAAACGTAGGGTTAAAATTTTAGTTCAACAATAGAGATGTTAAAAAATATATCTCAGGTGCCCCCCTAGATGGTTTACATGTCACAGCACCAGGTCACTGTTGTACAGTAATTGGTGCTATGTAGAGATCAGAGTGCAGAAATAATGTACTTAAGTAAAAGTAAAGTTATTTTGATAAACCTGTATTGTACTTAAAGTACATATTACATCACTCCAGACCTTTAGTTCCAGCCACATATATTATTTGGAAAAATGCTGCCACTTGAAGGCGTGCAGGGAGTAACCCCAAAAGTACAAGAGGGTTGAGGTGCGTTCTAGGTTGTTATTAAGAGTAGTACAGCAACACAAACATGGCAAAGAGAGCAATCCCAGCAATATTAGTTTTGCAACTGAGCGGTTAGATCTCTTTTCACCTTCTTCATCAGAGACAGATGAAATAAGAGGAAACAGTGAACATTTCTGTGGAGCAGGCCAGCAGCCCAGAGCTGTGCAGTTTAAGCTGCTAGCTCAGAGATCTTGTGAGGCTGCTCCCTATTTGACCCAGATTCAGTATCAGAACCAAAACTCACCAGGGAGGTTTCCAAGAGGCATCCTAACAAACATCAAATCATTGTATTATACTGAACAGATCATGTAGATATGTTTTTATTTATTTTAAGGCATTTATTGTTTTTATTATTAATTTTATTATTAGTTATTTTATTAACCTTAAAATTGAGAAAATCATGATTTATTTTCATTTACCATTATAAAAAAAAATCTATTAATTTATTTTCAGTCCCTAAATGAAGCATGATGACCACCAGTATAGCTGTCATCTGTTCTTCTAAATTACATAACATCCCTTGCTGAGCCATTACCAAAAGTCAGATGTAGCAGCCACCTTTTCATCCGATGAGGGCACCAAAGAGGTGGCTTTAGACACAAAGCAGGATTTCAAGAAATATGCTGCACATTGTAAAACTAATGCTCGGGGTATGCAGATACCTCTATAAGACATCTATTTATACAATTTATAATCAAAAAAGGAGCAAGTAGTCTTTTAAATTTAGGTAATCTTACCAGTATAAAGCAATATTTAAATGCAATTAAAAGTACCTCAATAAAATTTTACTTTATGTATTTCCATAAAGGAAAATTATAGAAACTGGTCTTAAACTGGTTGTGATTGAAAAAGAAACTTCAAAGAAAAATTGCAGCAAAAAAAAAGAAATAAAATATATAAAGATAATAAATCACAACAGTTTATTTATATAACATTGCTTCACAATATATGTAATCTAAAGGCAATTTAATATTCGGCTGGTATTCACAGAACTATACCTATAGGACTGTAAGTTGTCAGATTAAAAATCATATAACTTATTATACAAATGTTGGTTAGACATGCAGTTAAAACATTTTCATATATTTTGGGACAAAGTTCAACATCCTAGGTAAGATATATGATACATTTTTATAGAAAGTAAACTAATTTAGCTTGCCACAGAAATTCATAGAAAGGTATTTATTTCTCCAATACAGAGATGCAGCCAGTAGGCGGTTAGATTAGTGAAAGGAATGAAAACAGGAAGAAACATCTGGTCTTGCTCTGTCCAAAAGCAGAAAACAATAACAAATAATTAAATTCCTGTTTAAGTCTTTGTGCCAAGCTAATTCTGAGAACATGTGTTTGCCCTAGCCTTTCAACTGAACCCTGCAAAGCAGGGCTTGCATCATTGTGTCAAGTATTCCTCAATTAAAGACCAGAATTTCCTGTTTCTTCTGCTTCTACCATGTTCATTCTGAGAAAGGCAAAGCAGTATTATTATTCTATCTAAATTTCATTGTAAACTGCAGGTTCTAAAACGTAAACCCAATGCAGAGTTTCTGTTTTATGTAGTGTAGTGTCAAATATTTAAACTAGAAGTTCTTCACATGGATGTGTGAATAAACTCTGGTCCTAAATGATTCAAATGTCTCAAGCTTCCTCACATTTTCTGAACTTTTTTTCACTGATTGGCAGAGTGAAAGAACACAAACTTAACTTTTTGTAAAATAGATTTACCACAAAACCATCTAATCCAAAAACACTTAAAAGCAGGAATCTAGGAACTGTTGTACTAAGTATAGTACTCTGTTTTGAGAGTGTACCAGAAGATTATGAATATATCAAATAACTAGAACTGGAAGTTATAGTTAATTAATAGGTCATTCAAATCAAGGGTAAAACTAAATTAATATCAGTTGAATGATTATTACTGTAATTTGCTTACTGACTAGGGTTTTAGCCTCCTAGGGTTAGGGTAAATCCAGCCTTAGTGATAAATCGTTCACTGTGTAAAATAAACACAAAAGACTGAGTTAATTTACAATGGTACCTTTATTAGCCACAATCACACAGTATTATATCTAATCACTAAGCAGACTCTAAACACTACTGAAAATAAGTAAAAATAAAGAAATGAAAGCGGAAGAGGGGTTTAAAAGTCCATTCAAAGCCTCAAGGATGTTAAAAATGTAAGATTCAATGCATTTAAAGCATCCTTTAAAAATAGCAGCAGATAAAATGTGAATAAACCCTTATGGAGAGATGCTTAATGCAGTCAAAACAGTGCATTTTCATGTGGTTTTATGGTGAAAAATGAATAGGGACTCAGGAATGCATTGTTATTATAATTAGATTAGCCTTGATTTCTGCTGAGCGGAGGGATTAGATAAACCTAAAAGACAATGCTGTACCTCTCTGAGGTAATCATCAATGTTGAATTCAGAATTACTGGGGTCAAAATGCTCCATGTCTTGGGCGAGGGATTCAAGTTGCCGGGTTCTTAGTCCCTGTTCTTGAATTAGCACCGGCCCTTCTGAATCATTCTCTGACAGCTTAAGCCAACTGCTATCACGGTAGGATGGAAAATTCTGCTCTGACCTCTTACAGGGCGTTGGAAACCGTTTATGGTACACTGGTGAACCTACTGCCCCATCATACTAACTCCTTCAACTCTGTGGTTGCGTGAGGAGGAACTCCTTTTGCACATTTTTCCTCCAACATTTCCAACGCAGGAACTTTTCACTCTCTTCCTCTTCTTCTGTGAACATGGGGCATCCTTTCTACACCTTTCTAGACCTCTCTTCAGCCTTCAGACACAGTTCTGTTCCTAAACTGTGACTTTCTCTAATACAGCAATGCAAGCTGACCCAACACATCCTTAACCAACAGATCTCTTCCTGGATTTCTAGTTGACTCAACCAGTTTCCTAATCTCACTTTCATAGGCCTCTATGCTGAGACTATTTAATGCTCTATTGGCTTCTTTGGGTATAGAGATTAATGAGCTAATACGAGCTTGGGCTTCCATCTCCATAGGAGCCCTTAGATGTTCCCACTGCTATCTTATCCTGTTCCCTATCTATTCTGTCCACTAGAGAAGGATGAAGCACACAGGCTACAAACAGCTAACCCTGTTAGCACTACATGCACAAAAGCTGACACGCTCCGTTAGCGTTAGTTCTGTTCACCTATACGGCAGGTGTACAATATGTTCGGACAATACGATGCGCAGGCTATCCTTCAGTGTGTGACTTACACTTTGTTTTAGGTTTAGATAAATTAGAATGTTGTGTTTAACTCCTAAAAGCTTCTGATTGATTATTTGGATCACTAACTTTTCAGACAGTTGAATTAGCTGAATGTGAACCAGGACAGCCCTGCTGGAGTCCAACATGCACCAGAAACAGTTCCGACTTAATATCGGCAATGTCAACCAAACTCCTGCTCCACAAAGACTAGGTTGCCCCTAGAAATGGGCCCCCAACTACATACTCCTAAAGCACATCCCACAGGGCACAATGAGGGACACAGTGAAAGACCTTCTGCAGGTCAAATACCTTCTACAGATTCTCAAATCTCATGTGGACCCCATTCTGCTAATCCAGGCGATGTTGAGGGGCTGCGTCAGCCATGACAGCCCAATAGCATCAAGAGCTCCCAGGTGTTCAGGGCGGATCTCGTCCAACCCTGAAGCCTTGCCATCGTGGAGATTTTTGACCACCTCGGTGACTTCAGGCTGTGTGATGAGCAAACCCACTATGAAAGGTTGCAAAACCTAAAAAAAAACTACAAAACTTCAAATCAAAGTGGAATAAAGTTTTCAAGAGAAAATGAACAATAAAATTGACAAGAAATGCAATGGGTATGCAAGACAGGCAGCATTTTCTATTTGTTTCAAACAACTTGTGTGCTTTTATTTTTAGAAAAGGGAAGAGGTCATGGAGAAAAAGTTTAGCTACATGTTGCAGCGGGAGGGCTCTAAGGGTACATCTCAGGATCTCTGCATATGAGTTTCCTGATTAAAATGATCTAGCCAGAACAAATTTTGCTCCTGTTCTTGTTAATTCCAAGAAAACGGGAAGTAAATACAAAAGCTGTAAAACAAAGTCTATACAAAATATATATATATATATATATATATATATATATATATATATATATATATTGTTTTTGATAAAGGAATCATGGGCATAAAACGATGTAAGACTAATCAGAATGAAAAACGAGAAGTGCATTAAACTAAAACTGAAGTAACAAAAGTAAAAAAAACTCATAGGTGACATTATGAGATCAAACTGCTGTCGATAAATCCACTACTGTCCTGATATTTTATAGCTTAACAAATGCTTTAGCCATTTCAGTATTTTTTTAGTGACTAAATGAAAAATTTATGCCTGCCTCAAACTTTTGCTTAGTTTTTTCTGTAGCCCTCTTTGACAGGTCATGAAACTTGCCTTGCCTCATTGTGTAACTCTGCTTTTGGTTGTAATGAGGAAATATATTTCCCTTCATCTCTTACAAGAGTATTTCATTTGAATTATCTATATGCATGATTGAGATAGAAGGAACTGATTAAACTCACTCTGGCGGAAATTATAGCTTTTGGTTTAATTCAACAGCTTGTGTTCATAATTAGTTCAGACTGTACAAAGTCTGTGCTCTTATAGGTCCTTATGAGGTTTCAAATTTATATTTCAAAAAGGAGGTACAAATTTGGTATTTACTATATGGAAATGTAATGGAAATTTTATTATTATAAGCAGTATCGCAAAAAGTATGCAGTGTTTGCAATGCATAGGGGCGCTGCACTAGAGCGGGCGTCAAAACCCCCTCTAGAAAAAATGTTTTTCTAGTTGGCATTTTCTATATTTAAAAGCATAAAATGATCAATAACAGAGTGACGGAACTGATTATGCACCCCTCGTATCCTTCCCCTCCCCTTCTATAACTCTCCCTTTCAACACAGGTGGCTTGGACACATGCCCCTAAGAAAAAGCCCTCAGGTTTTTTTTGTTTTGTTTTTTAAATCTTAGATTACCACTTGTAGTGCACTTGACAAGTACTTGTCAGCATCAGGGGGAAAAAAAGCAATTGTTATTTTTCATCCTGCCAACAAAAATTGTTGGCGGGATGAAAAATAACCTTTCAATGCGGTTTAAAGAAAGTAGGTAAATACTATCAGTGTATCAACAACAGAACAGTAGGAATGCAAATATTCAGGTTAACTAAAGCTAGCCTAATACGGATGTTGCTTCCCCCATTGGACTGATAAGGGACACAATTTTCCTGAATTAAAAGCAAAACAACTTAGGAAGCAAAATAAGTTCCCAGATGAAAACTCATGCATTGGTCATCATAAAAAGGAAACCAGTAGACACTTCAGGTGCACGGTTTTTAATGTTATTGTTGACACACTCCTGCAAGAGCTGTATGAGAGGTTTTCCAGTTTTCAACTGTGTCTGAGAAATTTAAATTCAACACTAAAATGGAGCACATGACAAAAGCTGAGCTGGAGGAATCAGTGACCACCTATGCCCTGACCAGCTGTGATGTTTCAAAAAATATCATTTAAGAAATATACCCAGCAACCCATCTACTGAAGGGTTACAAGGCTCTAGAAAAGTAAAAGTTCCTCATTAATGAGAACCTTGATTTGGTATTTCTAAATTTGACAGTAGCCCTTACAGTATTTTTTACCATGCCTCTGACAGTTGAATCTACAAAGAGATCAGTTAGCAAGCTGAAACTCATCAAAACATACCTTTGTTCAAATATGAGCAACAGTCGTTTGTCCCATTTAGCAGTGATCTCATTTGAAAACAGTGTGGCACTGTCTATTTCATTTAATGCTATACTTGACAAATGATGCCGATGATGTGTTCGCATCCACCTCAAAAATGTATAGTTGGGCCCCTGATTACAGGTAACAAATTATCAATGAAGTAAATTCATATAGTTAAAATAGCTTATAAAGTTCTATATGTTCTTATCTCATTGTTCCCCTGAGTAACGAAGTCATGACCTTTACCAGACTTCCTGTGGTATCTGTCACCATAATGTTAGCAGTAAATTCTTTAAATATTCCAAGCTGAAGCTAGGAGTTATAGCAAAACAACATGCAGTCCACCAATCATCTTAGAGATACCTGTAAATTTCATAGTTTTTAAAATGCACTCTAAAATCTAAACCTTATTTAAATGCATATTTCACTTTATTTAAGCTGGTAAAATGTCTTTATGACCAACATTCAAACATATTATGTTCTAATGTACTTTGAAACTGAGCAAACAGGCATGGTTGTTGTTTTTAAAATCCAAACTGCTCAATCTAAATAAAACTTACAACATAATTTCTGAAAATAGTTTTTGTTTCCTTGAAACCAGTACAATAGCTCTACGGGCTGGAAGCAAATCAGCATAGCCAATATTGTTACTTTTTTTTTTATCTTTTGTTATAAATAATTCACGCTGTTAGTTTTACAGATTTTTTTTTTTGTTATTGTTTTAATACAGATTAGCCTGAAAAATCAAAACCAGAACCTTTGTAATAATATAACATAAACATTTTAACATTTATTTACCGGTATGTCAATTGTATATTTGTCTATCTGTATCTCATTATCACCAAAGCTAGCTATAATCTCCAGAACAAAATAGAATTACAGGAACATTAAATCAGATTTATTTTAGCTTTTATTTTCCTTGATTATTTTCTTACCTTGTCTTATACTTATACCAATTTGAATTTTACATTCACAATTATTTAAACTTACATTTATTATACTTCCATTCAGCTGTTTTAAATATTGCAGATAAAAATTACAAAGCACTGTCAGTTACAAAGCAAAGTCACTTATATATATTCCAAATGGGTCCCATTTATCAATCAAGTTCTGAATTTCTGAGCAAATAAAAAAAATAAAAACTTGATTGTTTGCATTTACTCTCTGACCTGTGACAGTGGACAGTCACCTGCATGGTGTTTGCAGAACCTCCCTTTAACAGAAGAAAACCTGCTCATTGTGAACACTGTCAGTGGCACTGAGCCAAAAGCATTTTCTATATTAATGAAATATAAAAGATTAATGGCAGTGTTAGCGTGTTTAGCAGCTTCATAAAGGAGAGAAATAAAGCAAAGTAGGGAAGCTATGAATTAGTGTTTAAGTAAGAGGGAAAAAAGTGTATATAGTTAGTGGCAGCAATAAGTTCTCTATAAGAGAATGAGGAAAAAGTGGTCATTTTCCAGTGGGCTGGAATAAGCCTTAAAACCTTTTGGAAATGTTAAGCAATAAGATAACATGCTAGAAAACGACAACCTTGCAATTTGATAGTTCCCTCATGTTTATTTTTCCTAGATGTATGGTCCTACAAAGCCCTTTAAATCAACTAGAGAACAAGCAGTTTTCTATGTTAAAGTTGTTTTTGTGAATTATTTCTGTTTCCCTTTAACATGGAAAATAAGGGATCTCCATTGTTATAAAGCAGAAATAGGAACGGAACAAAACCAAATTAACCAACATTCAGAATCTAATAACTATACGTGGATAACTTTTTTCTACATATGTTTTAACTCATTCAACTCTACGATATAGACGAGGGCTTATTACTAAATGCCTTGAGTTGGAACCAATCTTGAAATCCTACGCAAGATGCGCTGGTCACAACTGTGCCTACTTTAATCCTGTAATTCCATTTTATCTTCCTTTGCTCCAAGCAACTGCTTTTTATGTGCTAATCATAATAAAATAAGCTACTTTTTTGTTCAGTAACAGAAATAGTTGGCAGCACCCAGAACAGAGACTTTCAGTGTCTGTATGAATGTGAGAGACAGGATGGAAAAATGCAGTTTAATTTATTTCAATACAGTTTATTTATATAGCTCAAAATCAGACTGATTACATAAAAATGAATTATAATAATGTAGATGCAGAATTTTATAAAACACTTTATCAGATCAGCTTCTTTAAAAATTACTGGCTGAACATGACTGGCCTAACATTGGATCCTTTAAGAAAAATACTTAGAAAGTACTATAAGATAATGTGGACTGTAATAATCATCCAGTTTTGCAAGTTAAATAATTGATTAAAAAAAATTGCATCCAGATGTAAAACTGTTAAAGTGAAATTAATTAATTAAGACATTAAGTTTGATATATCCATCCATTTCTGACCTACTAAATAATTTTATGGGTTTCCTATGATTATCTCAATAAAACCTGTGACAGAATTTGAACAATTTTAGAGTAGATAACCTTAATAATTGTAACATGATATAGAGAAATAATTTAAAAGCAAAACTAATTTGTGTGCATTTCTTCTTAAATAAACAAAGTGCAAAACATAATTTAAGAGCAAATAAAAAAAGTTTATATCTGCTATATGCTTGATACTGAAACTAAAGTCTCAATCTCAACATAATATTTTTGATCTGATGCTGACATAGATCAGATAAAGACTTGATATTTTGGATCAATCTCCTCAGTACCAGAGAGACAAGTCTGTGTTTTCTATGCAGTAGTTGCATAACCCTTCCTGCTTTATTTTGTGATGACTAAATTTATTCAGATATGACATAAATATCACTGGGTCTGACTCAGAACTTGCTTTAAGCAATACATTTTCCTTCTGGCCTGAGAAAGCCCTGGGTTTCCAAAATGGGCTTTAGTGTGTCACTGTTGCAAGTGAGCTCTGTGTTTCCAATTTAAAAGGGAAAAAGGGGAAATACGGAGATAAAAAAATAAATAAAATATAAATCCACCAGCATGTTGGATCAGTCTTATCTCATTTAATTATCGCACATCCACCCACTCGTTCTCCTCCTCAAAGTTCCCCACTTTCTCAGAAGTGACAGCACACATCCAATATCCAAGGGATTCATTTGTCAATCGGACCCCCTCTCCGCATCTTAAAGCCTGTCTTCTCTCTTTGGGTCCTCTCATTCCTGTCCTCATCAGGAGATCTTTCTGTAAGGTTCCATTCACCCAACAAAACTATTGCCATTAATCTCTTTTTTTTATTAAAAAAGAACAGTTGCTGACTACTGTATAACAACCTCATTAATATCTGTGTGAATTCTGCAAATTCATACAGGTAAGAGACCTTCTTTGGGCAATTCCTGCCAATTCAGCCAATCTTGTGCCCACCTAATTCACTGATTGCATCTCTGGAATGAAAATCTTTTTCACCCTAAAATTTACTTCAATTATTTGCCATTTTCAAAAGTTAGGTTCTCTTTAATAGCACCAAATCCAAAAGCCAAAGCCTTTTCCCTCCCTATTGGGTAATTCCACATTCTCACATTTCCCCCATGTCAGATCTTAGCATCATTCTACACGGTGATGTATTCCTTCAATCTCACATCAATACAGTTTCCAGGTCTGCCTGGTTCCACCTATGTAACAATAACTGCCTCTACCTATCCCTTACCCCAAACGCTGCTATTATTCTTATCCAGAGTCTGGTCCAGAACTCGGCTCTCCTCATCAAAACTGGAACCTGTCAGGATCCAGAGATCTGCCATCAGAGGTATGCAGACAACCGTAGACGCCCAGCCCCCGAGTACGCTCCAGGCCAAGAGGTATAGCTCTCCACTAGAGACATACTGTTAAAATCCATGTCCCGTAAACTGTCTCCACGTTTCATCGGACCATTCAAGATAACCCGGATCATCGACCCCTCCGCTGTTCGTCTTCAGTTACCTCCCACGCTACGAATACATCCCACCTTCCATGTGTCTCAAATTAAACCTGTCATCACCAGCCCACTTTGCCCACCTTCCGACTCCCCTACACCCGCCCTGGACATCGACGGCCATCCAGCCTACACAGTCCGCCGGATCGTGGGCTCCCGTCGGCGAGGTCGCGGT
This sequence comes from Cyprinodon variegatus, assembly GCF_000732505.1. Classification (NCBI taxonomy): domain Eukaryota; kingdom Metazoa; phylum Chordata; class Actinopteri; order Cyprinodontiformes; family Cyprinodontidae; genus Cyprinodon; species Cyprinodon variegatus. Next base: position 198,189 of record NW_015150809.1, read on the forward strand.
TGGCAGTACCTCGTCAATTGGGAGGGCTACGGTCCGGAGGACCGCACCTGGGTTCCCGGCTACTATATCCTCGACCCTACCCTCATCGAGGATTTCGAGAGGTCTCTCCCTTCCACGTCTTCTGGACCGCCAAGAGGCGGTCGTTGAGAGGGGGGTACTGTCAGGATCCAGAGATCTGCCACTTGATCTCCAGCAGAGAGTGCTGTGGGCCTCCTGAGCTAATTCCTCTAC
>NW_015150809.1:200041-202962 GCF_000732505.1 Cyprinodon variegatus
AAGAAAGAAAGAAAGAAAGAAAGAAAGAAAGAAAGAAAGAAAGAAAGAAAGAAAGAAAGAAAGAAAGAAAGAAAGAAAGAAAGAAAGAAACTGTCTGCTTTTACTGTATCTGATGGCTTTAATTCATTATTCATTCTATCATCCCCTAAGATCAACAGATGTATAGGATCATTAAAAAGATGTATGGATAATAAAGGAGATTTTGGCAAAAGCACAGGTAGCTTAGCAAGTAATATCCTAAAGAGAAAGACTGTTGGGTCTTTATTAAATTGACTTTGCTACTTTGTTTTAAGAAGCAGCTTAACCCTTACTTGAGGAAACTTAAATCCTTTCTGACTAACAGAACTCCTTCTGTAACATGTCTCCACACTTCTCTCTGATCTACATTTTCCCTTTTCCCACCCTCTAACTCACTCCTCATCTACTTACATTCTCTCTAATGCTTCACTGTAGCTGCTTTACTGTTTTAGTCTCTGAACCCATCTCCAGATGTCAAGGGGCAGAAGGGTTGCAGATGGTCTTCATTCCCCACTGACAGTGACAGGAAAGACTGAAAGAAAGAGCATAGGGAAGGGAGCAAAATAAAGGAAAAAAGATAACATGAAGAGAGAAAAAAGACTTGTCCTGTCAAAATATATTTGCTTGAAGGTAAGAACTATCTATCAGTGTTATGAGTGACATTCATTTGATTTATTTTTCCATTTTTGTGTCTGTACATTTCATACCTGACTTGGCATTCTCCTTTCTGTAAGTGAAACTGTCACAGCTGTTTTGAGCACCGTCCAAATCTTACTGTCTGCAACAGTTTGAGCATTTTAGTCAGTCATGAAAAATCTATTATTTTCTCATTACTTTGTTACCACCATAATGTAACATTTCTCCACTGTAAATCCTTCTCTTATGTCTCATCTAAATGTTGTTTTGCCCTCCTATAGCCAAAAGTGTGTTGTTGTTGTTGTTGTTGTTTTGGTCTTCTTAGTTTATTCAATACTAAATTAGGAAAACCTGTTTCAAGACCTTCATGAACTTCATGTGGCCTTTCAATTAGCTAAAAAATAGTACTGAGGGTTTCCATGTTCAAGCAGCTGCCTCCAAGCCTATATCAGCAAGTGCAATGCAAAGCATTGGTGACAGTGGTGTAAAGCACATTGCCACTGGACTCCAGAAAGCCAGCCAGCCAGCCAGCCAGCCAGCCAGCCAGCCATCCATCCATCCATCCATCCATCCATCCGTCCGTCCGTCCGTCCGTCCGTCCATCCATTTCAGGACATCTCCATCTGAAAATCTAATGGACTAGTCTGGGTTTGGCAGTTACCAGTAAGTAGTACTTGTCTGCCAGTCAATAATAATAATATTTTCATCAGCTTATTACCAATGTGAGATGATGCAGGGAGGGTGGTTTTCTGTACAGAGGCAGCATAACAAAGGGCAAGCCTGGATCTGACCTGGATCAGCTCTTATGATTTTTTTTTTCCAGCAAATGCAGTCTGAAGAATCCTGGACACAAATATTTGAAATCAATGTGTTTGCTGCTCAATTTCTTATGATATGAATATTGTACAATGATAAACTATGAAATTTGCTGTTCAATTAATTTACCTCGTAATTTCTATTAATCTCTAAACCTAGGTTTCTTCTTCCCAGTGTAAAAACAAAACATAGTATGAAGAATTTACAGTTTGCCTTAGTCTCCCACCAAACCGACACATTGGATTTAAGATGTGCACGCTTCTACCTCTATTAATGAGAGCACAAACTGTTTCATTCGATTGCACAATTCTGATAGTGATTCAGCTAGTTTAGTTGTAGGAGTCGTGTGTACAGAGAGTAAACCATAGTAGTTGGAGCACCACCAGCCCTTTTTAGTTGGGGTTAATTTGTGGCTCTTGAATGTGTTTCTTAGAACTCCTTGATGTCAAATTCATGCAGAAAAAAAAAAAAATGTGTTCCAAGACTCCTCCACACCCAGGGCTGACTAAACTGACCACAACCCCCATGAACCACCACAGCTTAACTCAGTGGTTTTGTGCATCCCAAAATCTGTAGGGGAATTCTTAAACTCTTTTATGTGCAACTGGGAGGCCCTGCAAAGACTATTTGCATGCTGGTTGATATTTGACATTTTGCAATCATCTTCTGTTGTAAATGTTGCCTTAACAAGCATAAAAAATATAGTTTTGTGGTGTTTTCTCTGGAGGGCTTGTTACACTGCACATATCGTCATAAAAACCGATGTCCAGGATTGCTTATGTCAAAGGAATCTGCCATAGCTCATGGCTTTGAGGGAAAAATTTAACCAATATCCGTCATGATGTCACACTATGGGGCAAAAATCCGGGATTCATCAGGAAAAAGGATTCAGCCTTGATGTGATAGCATAATGTAACATTATAAGATAATTCTTAATTTGAATTACATTGATTATCTAAAACCTTAGAACACTAAAATGTGGATAAAGTATTTCTTAAGGGTGGATTATCCAGGTCCAAATATTTTAATGTTTGCCCAGTTTTCCTTCATTGTGTTTACTTAACCAAGTGGTCTGTGTTGTATAGCTGGAAAGACAAATTATTGGAACTAATTTTTGTACAGGCTTTTCACTATCTAGACCTGGGGTCTGTTTCAAGAAGCAGGTTTAACAAACTCAGCTTCAAATCCACAACTCTAAATTGATCTAGCCTAAGATTGGGAACTTTGATTTATCGGTTTCACAACATCTGCTAGGAATTAGTTAAATCAACTCTAAGTAGGTCCACTCAGAGATGAACATGTGCGTAACAAGTAGGCTATGAAAAGCCATTAAGAGTGGAGCCCCAAATCAACGAGTCACCATGACAACAGGCAAGAGGAAGTGCCTATTTCACCCTACTCGAACTAGAGATTTAATGCAGAAATGAAAAAAAAAAAAAGGAGAATGTGTT
>NW_015150809.1:203042-204151 GCF_000732505.1 Cyprinodon variegatus
AGACAGAGAAACATTGCAATAGTTGCAAAGGAGAAGAAGATAGTGAAGAAGATGCATGGGTTAATTTATAGGTATATATGAAGTGGGCGGGCCATTTTTATATTTATTAAAAGCCATCTGCTCTCTGTTGTTTCAATGTTAGATGACTAAAATAAGATTCTTCCTGTTCAAAATCACATTCCTAGACTAAACTGTAATAATATATTTTCTAAATTACATTTTTGTAGCAGAAACTTAATTTCAGGGAGTAAAAAAACTAAATTGTAAGAAATAACTTTTATAAACCTAGAGATTTTTACACATTTTAAGTGGCCGTTTAAACATTTATCTGCTTGAATGAATATGCATTTATGATATCTGAAATACATTTCCTCATAGTCAAAATGAGGATCAGTAACAATAGGAATATGGAGATCTAAAATTAATTTCTAGTCATCCAGAATGTTTATTCTAGATTAAAGAATGCAAATTTGTTTGAAATGGTCATTTTGACAGGGAAATATCAGGAATACATATTCAGTAAAACTAATAAATATCGAAACAGCTTGCCATTGCCTGTTGTGACCACAATTACATTACCGCTTTATTTCTTGAATCATAGCCAATGTGTCTATTTAGGTGAAATCACCTAGTAGTAGGTGAAGATGAAGTCTAAAACCGTTGTTCTAATATATAGATATAACCAGTTCTTTATCTTATGGGGTTCCTCCTCATGTTGATTCTTTCTTCCATTACAATGTAAATAGTAAGTGGCTTTTTGCAGCCACTGTGAGTGTTATCATCCTAAAAAAGGTCGTTATTAGCGGTTATCAGTGCCATAGAATGGCTTCAGATTGTGCCAGTAGGCTCATTAGGTTTTTATCACTGAATCAATCCTAATCCTAAAGTAGTTACTTTCCTCACCTGCAGAATTAATTAGTCTAATTATGTGTAATCTGATAATTATTTCAATTGTTCTTTATGTTCTGTAAAAATAAATAAATAAAAATAAAATGATCCACATCGCTCATTTTACCAAAAAAACAAAAACAAGTAATATGATGCCCTGTTAACTGAGTTGTAGAATCCTCAAAAAATACTGATCATTCTTTAAGAAGATCCTTGTCAAA
>NW_015150809.1:205317-230149 GCF_000732505.1 Cyprinodon variegatus
AATACAACAGCTCTATATTACATTTGCATTTATAATTATAAGATTAAAGTGGTTATTATTTTTTAGACTTTCCAGTAGAGATGAGTAAATAAAAAAACAACAAACATTACAAGATCTCAAATATTATATCGAGTATTCCCTTCTTGGGAAGAAGATTACATTATACTAAAAGCTACTGGGAGGTATAACAGGACAAATAAATAATATTATTGAAAGCATACCTGAGGCTCAGGTGTAAATTTGAGAAGTAAAAAGGGAAAATGTTAAAGACACAAGTGATAATTTTAAAAACTTAATTGAAGAAACAGATGGCAGAAACTTATTATGTAACTTTTTTAATGTAGAGCTTTTATCCCCAAAAGTAGTCCCATTATTAACAAGAACAGTATGTAAGGCTGTTGATTCACTGCGGTAAGACATCTAGATTATAATAGGAAAGATTAAGCACAGGATGAAAAAACAGCACCAATAGCTTAGAGATTCATTCTTACCAGTGAAACTGCAATGATTTATGGGATGCCTAAAATCTGACATATAATTCTGATAGACATTTTTATTCAGGCTCCTATGTTTTAATTAAATTTTGTTATTAGCCTTATTGTTGTGATATGAGACATATTTGATGGTTTTATAATCTGGCACATTAACTTACTGATATTGATGAATTGAAATATTAATTTGTTACCATGGCATTCTGAATCAAAACTACTTTTTATTGTTCCCTTAACTATTAAGCTACAATAGAACAGTCTCTTTTTCCTTTTTTTCCCAACTATTTTGCATCAATATTTGCTTTATTCCTGTTATAGATTCAAAAAACAGATAACAACAAATACAAGAAGAAGCAACCTCTCCAATCCAGCAGACGGGTGTATTTCCCACCTGTTTTTGAAGTAGGTCAGCTGTTTTCTATTCAGCCAATAAACTCAAAGGATGCAGAAGTGAATAAAGACATGAATAAAAAAGTTTTAATTTTTAAAATGATATTTAACTAATTAAGGACTACACACCATAACACTATACGGTTATCTTTACAGCTAAAGAAAGTTAAGAATAGCATCTGTCTGGACCAACAGAATTGAGGTAGCGAATTACAATTCTATAAAAGCTGCAGATGTAAGACTGGTTGTAAAACTGATTTTTAAATAAAAAGCACTGATAGACAGAGGTATATTGTACACCTTGCAAAATTTCTCTCAAAATAACTTTATTAATTAAATGTTAACAGTACTTACTTAACTGTTATGCAATTATTTTAATTTAAAATAAATATCTTGCTTCCAAGAGACCTGTGTTAAAAAAAAGCAAAACAAACACCAAAAAAATACAAGATTACAAACACAGTAACAATAAAAACAATGAAAATATTTGTCCCAATTAGATTAGGTAAAAAAAACAAAAACAAAGCAAACTTCCTATGGCTATGTGACAGGTCTGAGGAAAGGCAAAGCATAAGCAGAGCACAGATATCTTTATAGCTAAAAGTATACCAATGCATGAGTCTATGAAATGATAACATTCACCATTTCCACCTATTTCAATTACAGTAGTTGGTACATGATTTATAACCTATTGTAATCCTAAATGCAAAATTGCTAAATGTTTATTTCACTCACCATGTGCAATGTATATGCAATAGGCCAGTAGTGGCTACATATAGCTTGTATAGTTAATGACATATCTCCAGTTAACTGACATAAAAAGTAGGTTTACAAGGATTTTATCATTTGAGATCAAGATGACCTTGCATTATATTGCCAACAAAGGGACCTCTGATCATCATTGACTGCTTAAGTAAGCCAGCTTTCAACAGTTCACTAATTAAGAATAAATTCAAAGCTGAATAGTTGAATGGGAACATGTGTATAAGGTGTGGAAAGTGCTTAATAAAACACCATCTGGAGTAAATATATTTTTTACTAATTCATTGTGTGGTGTGAGGTACATGAAAGTTCTCATACAGACTGACACACACGTCCCATATACACAACAGTTCTGCACAGTGCACTGTTTCTAAAGGACCCTGCTGCCAGAATTGGATAGAAACAGACCCAGAGAGTAAATACAAAAACTACTGAGGTGTAAAAATGGCAATTCAGCCTGCATAAAACCAAGCCCTCCAAATCGATGGCGCTCAGAGGCACATTCAATGGAACAATGCTTAGATAAAAGTGTTATGTTATCTTAAATAAAAACTAGCCAGTTTAACATGTTGAGATGAAATCCTTTTACCTTGGAAAAAAAAAATGTTTGATAAAGATAAATATTGGTAAATCCCCAGGTCTGTTTGAGCTACCACAACAAGCAAGGCAACAGGGATTATGCCATATTTGGAAAATACTAGTGCTTTCACACCTCTCTAACTCTTCAACATTTTTTTACATTACAAAATTCCTGTGACCAAGATTTGAGAAAGAGCAAACTGAGCTTTTGGGTCTCCATGCCAAATGATATTTGGCCTAAAACATATGCTGCACATCAACCTGAACACACCCTCTATCCTGGAACAAGGTAGTGACAACTGAGTGCCGTGGGGGCAATTCTAAAGCTGACTACAGAGTTCCTGGAAGAAAACTTTAATAGCCTTGAGTTTGGAGTGAAGGAAAACAACTTAAAACATGCAGAACAGCCATGGAACAGTTCCCGTAAGACGTTTAACTGAGCTTCACACCTCTCCATTCAAATGACCAAAACTTAATGTCATAATGCAAAAAATAAATGATAGAAATTACTCTCAGTTTATATAAAATTGTAATTCAAAATTGCATAAAGGAGTTAAAAACAGAAGAAAAAAAATAGTTGTGCAAAGTATAGAGTTACAGGGGATTAGATAGGCATGTCACACTTCTTGGTGTTAGATTTGGAGAAAAACGATTAAAATGCATCTCCCAATAGTCTGGGTCAGTCATTTAAAAACACAATGAATTACTTGGATTTTGTGGTTTTTATAAAACTGTTGGCATAAAAGCTTAAGAGGAAGTTATGAATAATTTTAAGGCAATTAAGTAAAGCATTTAAACCTCTACTTCGTTATGATTTTATTCAGCTGTCTGATGTATGTTGCAAACATCCAAACAAAGGAAAGACAATAGAAAACAAACCATTTAAAAACTAACTACTTGATTAATGGGGTTTTTTTTCTTTTGTTTTTTGTTTTTTATAGACCCATTAGAAAACATCTAAATAATTTTGGTTGGGCTTCACCAAACTCAAAAGAGTTGCATGCTGTTCTCAAGTCCAGAGACTGCGCATCCAGGCTTAAAGTAATCATAAGATCCGAGGCCGACATCCCATTGAAATGGAAGTGATTCGAAAGATATGCAATGGAATAACCAACTTGTAGCAGAAGGATATAAAAAATCTAGGGAGAATATGCTTGAGAACTAAAAAGATGAAGTCTTCATTGACTGAAAAGAAAGGTCATTTTAATACTCTAGAGGGATTAGTTCCATCTCCCTGAGGGTTTTGATCATTAACGGACTGCTCAGTGAAATAAAACCGCAGAAGACACATGCCTTCAGTCTTGACATCTGCACACTCACATGCAGGATTTCTGATCCAGTCATAATCGCATCACATCTGATGCTTTTGCATGATTTTCTGCCAGAATGCACACAGTATGTGTGAGCATATATGAGCCTGTCCATATGCACCCCATACTAATTGAAAGAGACATCTTTCTATTGTCATCTGTCCACAACCTCTTTGTTTTCAGCAATGCTAAAGGGCTGAAGAATTAAAACCCATCAAATTAAAAGTTTAAACAATAATGGGCAACTGATTTATAGAGTTTAAGAATAAAGGCAAAATAAAGCTGTTTCCAGCTTACGCGTATTAACAGCTTTGTTTCTGTTCCTTAAACAGTTGTGATTTTTTTCCCTTTATTTTTTCTCAAAAGTAAACACACCTTTTAAAGTCAGACAGGCTGGTCTGAGTACAGAATTTGCTGATCTACTGGGATTTTCTTTCGCAACTATCTTGTGAGGTTTCTATGAATGGTTACGAAGGCCAAGTGAGTTGTAGTTTTATAGAAAAGAATAGCTTGGTGAGAACAAGAACCGGATAAAATTGACAAAGAGACAAAAGTACTTAAGTAGCCAAGTTTCCCCATATGGGAAAATCATCCCTGTCAGCAACAAACCTGTGTTTTACATTGACACACCAAAATAGAACTAGCCACACAGATAGGACAAGCCTCACCTGGTCTGGAAAATTTCCAATTCTACTAAAGCAATTAGATTGTAGGAACAGAATTAGAGATAAAACATTCCAGCATGGTCCATTCTGCTTTTTACCGTCAAGCTTGTGCTGATGGTGTAAGAGCTGTAAGAGATGTTTTCATTGAGAAAACCCACCCTATAACCAGCAAGGCACATCTTGAAGAGGGACTGTGTGTTATTATTTGGAGATACGATTGTATTGAGTTTAATGACACACGTCAGACTTGAACTCTGTATTCCCATAATGTGTCATGGTCTTGGCACCGATGGCTGGCTTAATTATTCATTTCTTATACCTGCCTAACTCTGCCCGGTTTCCAAATACTGCTCATCTAATACACCTGCTCCTGCTACTATTTATACTGCTCAGTCCCAGCCATCATGTTCCCTCTCTCCACTGGCTCCCCAAGCCAGTGGAGAGATGTTTTTTTTTTTTTTTGCATTCTGTAGTGTTTCTGATTTACTAATCCTTATTTGTTTCTCATTCACTGTGCCTGTCTGGTCTCAGTGGAGAGAGCATTTTTTTTTAGTGTTCCGTAGTGTTGCTGATATCCTGACCTGTTCTGCCTCTCCGCCACTAAGCCTGCCTGTTTATTTCTAAATGTTCTGCCTGAGCTATCTGTGGACTCTTGGAACCCTGAACCAACCGGTTCCTGTTCTGATCGGTATCACCAAATGGGCTCGGACTCCTGGACCTCTGAGCCCTCCTGTTCTGTTCTGTTTCCCAGATATGGCTCCGGCTACTCCATGTTCTCTGGGGCTGCAGCATATGGGACACTGGCAGCGCATCTCATTGGCAGCCGGTTGGATCCTACCTCGTTCTATGGAGATGGACTCAGCTGTTAAATCAGGTTAGGTATATGGATAATCATCCTGTGTCCGATCATGGCCACTAATCAGTGTTTTTCTCCAACCAGAGTTTCCAGTTTCCTGTTTCTTATATAAACGTTTTGAATTATCCCACTGTCTCTCTCGCCTTGACTAGAGGGTCCTTCTGTCCTGCTTCATGACAGAATAATCTGGCCACAATGAGGACCCATCGGCAGACAGACAGTGGTGTTCGTACAGGTTTTCTCGGCTTGTCTCAGGCTTACATGGGATTTCTTTGTAGTTTTTTTTTTTTGAGTATCTGTGTTTTCAGACTTCATCTGCACCTCTGTCACCGGCTGTCAGAAGCATCTCTTCCATCCTAAATCTTTTGGTTTTGGTTTTTGCTGTGTATCTGGTTTTTATGACACCATTTTGCAATGTGCTTATACATTTTCCTATATTTTCCTATATATGTCATTTCAAAAAAGCTGTTGATTACAGTTAGGCATGACAGAATGCAGAATCTCACACTAAACAGTGTCAGATGTTTTAATAACGCTTAATAATACCTGGCTCAGTCCCAGCAGCTCTGGTTTATATAATGCAATTATATCCAGAGAGCTATTCAATTCACACATTATAAACTGCCCCATAAGAGGTCAGAAAAGCAAAGGACAGTACTTCTTCCTTTTTTCTTTATTTGTCTGGAGTTATCATGTTAAAGATGACTTACAGTAAGAATCATCATCAGCATTATTAGCTATTGCTCTTATTGTTCTAATGCCTTTGCCTAAATTTCCCCAAACACTTTTTATTTGAGCAATGGAGCCAAAATGTATGTTTTTCATTTGAACAACAATATCACTTGTCTCTATTAACTGTACATTTTTAGTACATAAAATCAATTTCTTCCTGTAAGTTTCGTCCACCAGGAAAGATGAGAAGTGTGATATGCTGAATTATGTAATAATATAAATTCAGGAAATTTGAAGAAGATTTTTTATCAAGTCAGCAAGATCCAAACCATTTTTCTTTAGCCAATAGTACAACCTAAAGTATTTTATTGCTTTGTAGCAAACTCAGAAAACCCACTGAGTTAATCTTAATTTTCTTTTGTTCCAGATTAAGCTGGCTTTGAAATAAGACATTCTTTTGGATCAGTCATACACAAGGAATAGACTGTAGCAGAATGCAAAGTCACTTGGTCTGTTCCTTGTGCTGTTAGCAAAGCTGACACGGTCTGTTTACTCTGGGCTTCCAGATTTGTCTGTAAATCTCTTTCTTGGCATAGATTTTTTTTTTGCTTCTGGTCCACAGACAGGCTAGAACTTGGTAGAGTGAATTCATGTTAAACAGTTTTTCCAATTTTAATTTTTCTTTTTTTTTTTTTGGTATATTTTTGTAATAATGTCAGTCATTGTAAGGGACGCAGTTATTACACATTATCCCCGAGGCAACATGTGCAAACACTTAAAAATCACACACAAAGGCTAAACAACTCAAGTAAAGGAAGTGAAGTATTAGAAATAACTATCAAAGATATACAATTAGCAAACATTTGAACAAATAGGAAATGGATATAATGCAATAAGGTTTAAGCATGTACAGAGGGTTTTTCTTGTTGGTGGTGTGAACGAAAAGCCACAAACAGGAAAGTCTGTGAGATTTCCCGCAGATTACCCTTTTTATGTGGTAAAGTGCTGGTGGCTTTTGGCAACAAAATTTTAAATACAGAGAGATGCTGTTTTACTGGTTGAATACAGGATCTACACCAGACGTTGGTTTGATGTACGCCCTATATATAGAAAGCAAAACATTTATATGTATAGCAAAAATCCTTGCTTGTCATTTTGTCTTGTGTCTTTTGTTTTTAAGCTTGAATTGTTGCAGAATTAAGACAGCTAACACAGTGAATGCAAACATTAAAACACCAACTAATATAAATACTTCAAACAGCCCCAATTCAGACAATAAATAAAAAAAAATGTTAATCGTAAATTGGAGATTACTTCAAAACACTTGAATAAACCATTCCAGAAAAAAAATATGCAGGTTGTTTCCCTCTTCTTTTAAATATTCAATTTTTTTCTCCTAACTCAAAATAAAATGGGTCTTGTTTTTTAATATATTAGATATCACATTTTTATCCATTGGATACCTACTGAGAGTAATTACTCAAAATGCAGAGCGTGCGGTATAAAGGTATACGAGAGGATGTTCGTCTTCCGGTTGGATCATCAAAATAAGTGCTCCATCTAATTGTCAATCATTCAGGTGATATGTATATGTAAGGCTGTTCAACATGCTCGTTCCCATTTCACTCACCGGTGATGAGTGTGACATACTAGGAAAATTGCAAATCTTTTGGAAAGTAAGCTTAGCTGAGTGATGCAAACACTGCATTTTAAATAGAGTTTGCACTAGGGGAAATGGTCTCATGCATGCTCTCGCACTTGTTAACTAGGTGTTCCCTCTCGGGGGCGGGTACATAGTTTTGCATGTGCATTTTTTTTATAAGTGGAGAAGGCTGTTCTTATCAAAAATCCTCCACTATACCTTTAAGCATGCAGTTAGGGTATAATTGGGTGGGTTTTTCTTGAGACTTCATAATTTAACACCTCTGGCTAAATGAAAAAACATGCAGGTTTTATGCTTATACTGGCAGTGAAGGGGTTAAGACTGCAGCCCATGTACTGCAGCCTTAGTGTTTGACATGGCTGTCATGGGTTTAAGTCCTGGTCCATTTACTATTGCTGCCTGTCCCCCAACCCCCAAAATTCAATTTCCTGTCTGCCTACATTTAAATATTAATAAAGGCCACTAATAACATATTAGATCATAGCATTGAGGGTTGTTTTTTTTTTTTTCAAACCTTGTCTTTCAATCTAAAATATTTTATTTCATGTTGAATGCATAGGATTTGCCCAACTTGTGATTTGGACGATGTGTCAGAAAACCCCAAAACTCAAATGTTTACAAAAAAGAGTTAAACACCTCGTTCGTGCTGTAACTGTCACATTTTCCACAAGTTTTCACAGTCAACCTCATTGATACATTGTTTGTGTGGGCTTTTGGCAACTACAAGTTCCAGAAAAAAGAACAGAACTACCAAATCATCTCACAAAGAGTTAAAATCCAACCTAAGAGGTGGTTTCTATATTATTATAAACAGATTAGAGTGACTAAATTAACAATGAAGGTGCCACAGGAAAAGAAAATATATAGATAATTAAATAAATAAAACGATCCGACAAACTACACAATGCAAGTATTAGAAGAACACTAAATAGAACAAAGATAAAGATTTCATGATAAATGGGTTTCCCTGATTATAGACAGAAGGGAGTAATGAGTCACAATTAGGTAACACATTCCTGGGGGGCAGGCAAGTGGGTTTGAAATCAAAGTAAACTGTGAAGTATTGCACATACAATTAGTCAATGTGGTAATACATGAAATTGAGGCAAATAAGAATGTAAATAAAAACAGAGCAAGAATACATAATTATTCAAATCCAATGAAAATATAAATAGTGCTGAAAGAAAGCTATCAACCTCACATTTCAAAATGAAAATCAGCATTTTATTTGTAAAGCCATTATCCAAACAAACGTTGGACCTTCCCTGAGGTGGCTGAACAACCAAAGCTCTGTTAGAACTAGCAGTAAACATAAAGCATTCAAAACACTAAGTCAAAGCAGTTTTTTATGATTAGCAATAGGAAGGAGACATAACAAATGGCATCAGTGGGGGAGTTCAAAGGAGAAAAATCACTATTGTGCAAAAATTCACTAAATAAATTTCTGTCACATTTAAAATGGATGACACCATTTTAGTTAAAATAACGTGCTGTAAATGTTAAAATCATACATTTTTTGCTCTCTGTAAAAAGATCCTTAATCATAAAGCTCTGCCCAGTAGTAGATACTGTAGTCTTAAACTCTAGTGCATTTTGGTAATTTATTAGAACAATGATTTAAAGCTAACTATTAAGCCCAGTTCTGATTGCTTCAAAATGAAGCATGTGTCCCAAACTAAATGGAGTTGAAATTTTATCATATAACTACAGACATGTTGTTCACAATCTTAAAAACCCTGAATTATATCAACTTTGCTTCAGGAGAGTAGGCTGGCCAGTCAGATTACTGTGTTTACATACCATATTTAATTAAATTCAGAAATACTTTATTAACCCTAACGGAAAATAAAATGATAGCTGTATGTAGGCAGGAAGGATCTCCTGTAGCAATCTGTGTTGCACGAGATCTGGAGAAGCCTCTAACTGAAGACACTGTTGTTTTTGTTAAAAAAAAAAATGTTCTGAAGAGGATGCTTATTGTTGTCCATAATTTTCTTCACTTCATGAAGAATTCTTTGTGAAATAATCTCAAGAGGATCAAGAGGAGTCAGCCTTCTTTATTGGCCTGTTGAGCTTTTTTAAGCCTTTAGCTCTAATACTGTTACCCTAACAGAGGATGGAAGAAGAGATCACACTCTCCAGAACAGACTTATAGAAGATATCTAGCACCTTGCTGGAAACCCCAAAGGACCTAAGCGTCCTAAGGAAGTATAACCTGCTCTGTCCCTTCTTGTAGATGGCTTCCCAGTTGTGTCTCCAGTCAAGTTTGTTGTCCAAATGAACACCAAGGTACTTATACTCCTCAACCACCTCAAATTCTTCTCCCATAATGTATAGGTTTCAGCTTGTTCCTGTTTCTTCATAAATCGACAGCCATCTCCCTTGTTTTGTTGACATTAAGGATCAGATGATTGTTTCCACACCATGCCAAAAAGCGGTTCACCAGCTCCCTGTACTGAGCTTCTTGTCCATCTTTGATGCACCAAATGACTGCAGAGTCACCTGAGTATTTATGCAGATAACAGGACTCTGTCTTGTACTGGAAGTCAGACATGTACAGAGTAAAAAGGAATGGAGAGAGTACCATCCCCTGTGGTGCTCCTGTGCTGCTGACTACTTGATTAGACAGCTGACCTTTCAGTCCTGTCTGGTTTGTCAGGTAGTCTTTGATCCAGCCAATGGGTGATGCTTCCGCCTCAGTCTTCTTAAGTTTCTCACAAATTAAGTCAGACTGAATTGTGTTAAATGTACTGGAGAAATTAAAGAACGTGATCCTAACAGTGCTGTCTGCTTTGTCTAAATGACGGTGGGTTTGTTGAAGCAGGTAATAAGCAAACTGCAGGGGTCCTGATGGCTGCTTGTTTGCTTGCTGAAGTCAACCAACAGAACCAATGGACAGAATTTCCGCACTGCGCACCTACGAAAATTTGTAATTACGTGGTGAAAACACTGCAAGCAGGAAACCGCAGAGGCTTCCCTTATGTAAACACCTAGAGATCTTGGGATTTAACCACAAATATCATTACTATTAGCTGATTGTGGAAAATCCCCTGGAAAGAAGTAACTGTTGCTACGCTCTTGGACGGCATAAAGAAGCTTTGAAAAAGTTGTAAATGGCTGCATTTTCTGCTTTCTCATGCAGTATTTTATTTTTTATTTTTTTTTACCAAGACTGGTGTTAGCCAGATAGCAGTTTTCCATTAATAAACAATGCTTTTATTTAACAGCTGATGTTTATACTGCCTTGTATTATATTTTCCCAAACAGGAATTTTTTTTTTATGGTCTTATTCATTAAAGTGTGATTAAAAAAAAAAAAAAAAGCAAAAACTGAGGACATTGCAATGGGACCACTTTTTGTTTTTTCACATCAGGGTATTTACAAAGCCCATGCTAGGTTTCAAAATTTTGTTTGAGTGTCTTAGTGTAAGAAAATGACATTAAGTATTGCCTACAACATATGTCCAAATGGTGACTATTGAGATTTGAATCCATTATCATACCAAAGAGCTTACCTATATAAAACATATGACCAAAGAGATCTTTCAAACCAGAAACAACTGAGCAACTGGAATGTTTAGCTTGTTTTTATAGATCATGAAGCTTTGCATTCACTGACTCACAGCCTCCTGTTCTTTTGATAAAGAGCACACTTCCCTGCAATCTGTTCTCAAAGTATGACCTTTGAGAAAGCAACAAAAAACTCCCTGGAGCAAAAGCATATTCAACACTCACTAAAGCCCTTGCTAAATGTCTGCAGATGAACAAGTGTTGGAAATGTAATCCCCTGGATTACTTCTAGTGCAGACATGAGAGAATTACCTTTATAGTACCAATACTGATTTTTTTTTTTTTTTTTTTGTCCTGAGTTTGGATGCCTTCAAGTAAATCAAAACATACAAATCAACCTACGGAAACCAGCAGTTTATCTGTGTTAGTTTTTTAAAAAGGTAAATCAAAAATATAATCCCATAATAAACATTAAAACTCAACCCTGAATTGTGCAAACACAGAAACACATGAAACCTACAAACGGGAACTGTGTAGACTACCATTTGTAGAACAACATTAATCTGCTTTTAACCTGTTGTCTGAGTAAAAAACAGGAGGAACATCAATCATCCTGCCATAAAGGCTTTAAGCCTTGGTCCTGTTGGAAATGCAAGAGTCGTTCTCTCTCTCACTCTCTTTTACCAAATCCTTGCTGCTATGACAACCGCCAGAGAGAGGATGTGTAAAACTCTGGACTGTGTTTGAGGTTATATAACTCACCCAGTCTAAATTCCATCCCAGATTTCATTTTGTACCAAGGAAGGATCAACAGTAAAGCTGAGACACAAATCAAATAATCTTTTGAGCTTTCTTTCTGTACTGTAGAAAAGCACTTTGGTTGTATAAATGTGCATTTTAGATGAGTATGGAAATATTCCATTTGTTTCTCAAAGGACGTAAAGCAGACATGGGATATAGTGAAATACAACAAAAATTTCATTTAAATAAAGCATCCTAAAACATTTTACTATGTAAATACATCTCCAATGAGGCTTAAATGAAATTCAAACCAGGCGGGATGCAACCCTAGTAATGAATACAAAGAAATCAAACAAATAATTTCATCAATTATATGTAACAAATTGAATGATGCACATTAAAAACATGAAAACACATCTTTGCAAAACTAATTGATGGCCTTGGTAACCGACATATTTATAAGCTATTGAATGTTCCACAGCTGGGAAAATAACCAGGAAATAGAAAGAACATCTTTTTACCATTAAGCAGCATCAACTCATATAAATAAATATATGATTTTCTAACTCAGTAATTCATTCTGGTTCATTCAAAGTGCACTGGAAAATATTTGAGATCTCATTCAAATATTTGGAGAGTCTTATGTGATCAGTATAACTCTTCGGATGTCGATGCATACACAACCTTTGGAGGAGTAATGGCTAAGCTCATCACCCCAAAAATATTATACCAACAAGTTTGAACGGGGGAACATTTTTTCCGGGGGCTGTATTTCAGCAAATAGTGCTGGCAGATTGCATAAAATCAAAGGAAGGAGGGATGGATAAATATAGCAAGATATTCTTGATAAATTTATGGTTAAACACAAGTTGATTTTTTTTAGACAGGGACTCTAAGCTGAAGATCAGAGTGCTCACTACACACCCAAAGAATTTCAAAACTTGTGGAAGAATGGCGCAAAATGCACATCTGAGCCTTACAGGCTATCCACAATGGAGGCTTAATGAACGTATCACAATAATATAAAAAAAAAAAAATGTATGTTATGTACTAAATAAGCTTCAGCAAAAATGTCAATGCTACAGTATTACCGTACATAAGCATTTTCAGTCATTACACACAATCTATTTGCCTTGATTTGTTGTTTGATGTCTTTTTAATCTTCAAATGTATTGTCACCAAGAGACCTTTGATGCCACTAACCTTTTTAGAAGTATATTAAATGATACAGTGGGAATTAGTTATATTTTGAATTATTTTAATAATTATGGAAATCACTTAAAATATATAATTCAGCTGTGAAAATTTGGCAAAATAAAGTCATAAGAAGATTAATTATGAGTGAAATGTTTAATAAAAACCTACTGCCCATTTCCCATTAGGGCAGTAAATTTGGTAGAACGTGAAATTACATCTCACTTACGTATCCTGCTCTTGTTCAGAATGAATAAGTCCATTTGTCCAGATCTGCTGGTAGCAATAACATAGATTATTGAACCCCAGGTACCAATAATGTTCCCCTTGCAGCACACATAAAACTTTGCATTACATAAGCTAACACACAAACAAGAAAGCTCCCAAGCCAAAAGGTTTTCTGAATTATAGGCGGCAGCATGGTAAATGACAGACACTATCAAATGTACACATCCGTCACTGACTTACTGTGCTTCACCTCTTAATCAACTCACTGTCACACACGGCTGCACAGCTATTAAACATCCCCCTCTGGCCTTACTGTGACCACCTACAGATTAATAATTACTGACACACGGGAAAAAAAACTTTCAGCCTTAAAGAGGCAACTACAGCACACACACACAGTTACACCCACACTGTTGGATGCATAGATGTAAAACGTACACATGCAAGCAATTTTGGAGAATGAGACACTCCAATCTTTCCACATTTAATGTGCCTAGCACACACACAAATCCGACCTTCTGCATAATCCCATCTGTTTGCACTTCCTCCAATGTGGCCTATATGGTTGGTTTCGGCTGTATAATTTGGTGCAAAACGAGTACAAGCTGTCCAAAGAGGTGTTATCGCTCTCTAATTTTCATGTTCAGACATAGCTCTGCTTTTGCTGTTAATAGATAAGTATTCTCACCTAGAGGTGATCCCCAAACAGATGCATAATTGGAATTCAGAAACAGCAAACATAAATCAATCTCTTCATCTATTTAGATTTTTAATTTGGGGAAAGAGGTTAAACATTTTTGGCAGTTCATGTCCCAGTGAGATGTCTGTGGGAATTTAACGAAGGAAAACCCTTACATATGGGATTATTTTCTGAGGCCAAAACCTTATCTAAACCACTTCAATGTTAAATCAAATTTAGATCAACACTAGAGAGTTAATTTTTAATCATCTTAGAAGGATAGAACATGGTAGGGGCTGCACGGTGGACAATGGGTAGCGCTGTTGCTTTGAAGCAAAAAGGTTCTAGGTTCCATTCCTGGCCTGGGGACTTTCTGCATGGGGTTTGCATGTTATGTGCATATATGGTGTGAGTGTGTCTGTGTGTGTCCTAGTGTGTCTCTATGTTGCCCTGCTACAGACCTGTCCAGGGTGTACCCTTCCTTTCGCCTTTAGTCTGCCAGAGATGGGCATCGGCCCCACCATGACCCTGACTGGTAATCTGGGATCCCGGGCATTTGGTTTTCATGCTAGAAGAACTACATTTCACCAGTATACAATTTATACAATTAAAGTTACTTATTTAAACTAAATGAAAACAAAATATTCTCAAACAGACTCCTGTTTGACATGATATAATATTAGACTAGCGTTTAAATAGTTTTTCAAAGGAAAGGGGCGGAAAAATAAAAGCAAGGTTACAACATCCAAAGCAGTCTAGTGGCAATGCCATCAGTGATGTGTGAGATGTTTTTTTTTCTCTTTGTAGTAGGGGAGACCATGTCCCTGGCTCTTTTTTTTTTTTTTAAAGTTCAACACAAAACTACTGGACTTTTTTTTACAAAAGAAAAAAAAAGTCCATTGTTTTTAACTTTTCTTAGAATGATAATGACCTGGATGACTGAGAATAAGAATATCCCTGGCTGCAAGGTGATGCGGTGGGTAGTGTTGTTGCCTTGGAGCAAGAAGGTTCTGGATTCAATTTCCAGCCTGTGGTCTTTCTGCATGGAGTTGCGGAGAGTTGTAACATTTAGACAAAAGAAGAAAAACTGAGGTCACACCATGAATTAGGCTCCCAAAGAAGATGGTGTCATATGTCTCTCTCTAGTTGTGACTGTCCATAACCAAAACCAGTGACACCGAAATTTGTGTAAAAATAAATAAATAAATGAACAATTAAATAAAAAAATAAAAAAGTCTATTATATTTGGTGGTTAGGGCATAAACCTTTATGTTTATAGCGAAAAATGCCCTTATGGTCAAGTTTAAAGAAAAAAGAAGAATACATTATCAATATACTGTATGTTCCTAACACACTCTGCCTGTGTGCTGAAAAGCCTGTGTGCCTGTGCTTAACACCTTTGTGCAAACCTGGGGCTCTTTTCTGCAGTAATTCACCTGAAAAAGTTGGGGTACATAAAACAGTTCAATTGAAACATATTGTGGACATCATCGGTGGCACACAAATAAAAACTACGAATTGATTACGAAATAGATATGTTTTTAAACTGAAAGGTACAAGTTAGTATTGAAAGCAAATGGTCAACATCTTTACAAGGTATTTTGCCTAGAGTTCTGGGGTTGATATACACCTTTCACATCTATTCATTGCAACATCATGAGAACTGCCTTAAAATGCAACAGTGTGCCTCCATTTAACTAAAAATGTTTAGAATCAACCATTAATCAGAAGCCTAAAAATCAATGACAATAAAATTGTTGCTTTTCCATACTGTTTAATGGCATTTAGATAATTCTGAATGTAAACCTCTAAATATAAATTACGAGATAAACAATCCTCTAGAGATTTATCTTTCTCATTATTCAGTGGTTAAGCAAATATAAATCATTTTCTTATCCTAATTTATGTTAGTCATTGAAAAGAAAAATGTTATGTGTCTCTTTTCCATCTCAATAAATACCTAGTTTCAGATACATGGCTGTTTTGCACTTTCACCAGTTATAATTTGATCAAAATTTAAATCAGTTTTCTCCATGGATTTTTTCTTCCTGGTGGATTTTCTCCTGGAGGGTTTACTGGAGAAATTACAGTAAACTGTGCCAAGAATAAAATGAGGCTTCCATAAATCATTAAAATCTGCTGAAAAGTGAAAACTAGGCCTGAGTTTCAGAAAAAGGGAAGCCGCACGATGAATGCAACATAATTATTGGAAATTGTTAAATTGTAATAATTTTTACATAGTTTATCCTTTAAACTATTCTACATCACTTGTTTACATGCATTTTCAAACAGCATTTATCATTTTGCATGGCCATTAACTTTAGATGTCTTTTTCTGTTTTGTTGAGAGCAGCTTATGGGAAAGGATGAGCAGCCCCTCTGCAGGGCTGTACAAGAAAGATATCATTCTGATCTATGGATGTGTTTCTAAAAGCAATTTATGTCTCTGGAAAGTAAAGTATTGCCGTTATATTCTACCTGACAGAGCAGATTGCAACTCAGTTTTAAATTCTGCTTCACTGAATATGAATATGGAAAATAAAAAGATAGATATGCAGACCCCAGATTTCATTAGGAGACAAGCACTTCCTGAAGAAGAAGGTTGTTGGTCTAAGTGTTTTCCCAGCTTTTCGATCTCAAACCACCCATAAGTCTGAAACCTGCTATCAACAAAACAGTTTCTGCTTAAAAAGTAAAATACCAGAGTTACAAGCTGATCTTTTGCTGAGGAAAGAGCTGCATTCCCAGACTGGATTCTATTTTATTGTAAAAACCCACATATGCTTTCTATCGTGTCACCACAGAAAGAGTATGTCGCATGTGAGCATACCAAATGCTGAAACAGACATAAATGCAAAGGCAAAGAACCACATGCATGCACTTACATACACAGGCATAGTTAATGTCTAAAGGGGACAGAGAAAGTCGTTTGTACTTGGAGGTGGACTGAGTCACTATTAGCGGAAAGACTAAAGCGTAGCCTCTGGTCAGACCAGCCCCCCTGAAGTGAAGCACACACACACACACACACACACTTTCAGACATTCTGGCATACAGTCATCTGCACACACCTGTTTTTTGTGCAAGGCATTGCCTCTGCTGGTCTTGAAACCATATCTGCTTGTTCAGGGGAATTTAGAATGGATTCAGTCAAGTTTGATAATGAATATGCAGGTGAGTAAAAAAAAAAGCATTTTAAAATCTTAAAAATAGAAATATGAGGGTAACTGGGGGAAGGAAAATGTCACACTCTGCAGCAGCTACATGACACAATCTGCTTCTCCTAAAAATGAGAGATACAAAAATTCAGGAATGTTTATACAACTGTTATTCCTCTCCTGTTTCTTGTCTCAAAATGTGCTCAAGTGTCCTTGGGCAGGACAGTGAACTCAGCATTGCCCCTAACTCTGCGTTGTCTGAGCATGTGACTGCTAAAATCATTTACACAACATAAAGTGCTATAGAAAAGTATTTCACCCTAGGTTTCAGCTTTTTTTTTAGAGAAGCTTACATTTTTTTAGATCATAAAATGAAATTTTATAATAACATGACTCTATTTTACAAACTTATTGTCACTCTTGATAAATCATGAAACAACTTTGACTGAATACTTTTTTAAGAATGCTGACGTGAAATTTGCAAACTAAAAATTCTACATCTTAGAATAGTAACATATTATACCCATATCAATAAAAAATCAAGAAGGATGAAAAACAGCCTTTAAAAGGGTTACAGAGGTATTTCTAAGATGTTGGGGGTACAGTAAGCTGCAGTGAGAGCCAGGAGGAGGGTGGCCAAAGGGAAATTTAGGAGGATTCCAGAACAGCTGGTGTCTGTTCCATGCCCAACCAGCTGGGGGGGGTCGCCACATTTTTATTTTTCCATAATATAAATTGCAGTATTACAGTATTAATATAAACCATAATTAAGATAAATCCATACTGATAAACCAGGAAAAGGAACACAGTTGTTCGTTGCTAAAGTAAACATATCAGGAGAGTTTGTGTACAAAGTTTAAAAGATCATATCAGAATAAACACACAAATGTATTATATTATTCCTGTTCTGTTTCCATTTCAATGTAGAACCTTTGCTAAGAGGTCGGAAAAATTTTAATGAGCTGTGTGCTTCAGTTGCTGTGTGTATGCAGTGCTATCTTTATGTTGTTTCTGTACTGTATTTGAGTTCTAAAACTGCTATTATAGGTGGGCCAGTGTCAGTTGTTGTCCTGGATTTAAAGCAGGGGATCAGAATAAAGTGTTAGGAGTGAAAGTGAGTATGAGAACGAGGAAAAGACAGGATGAGAAGGTAAAGAAGCACTAAGGTTGTAGGAATCTTAAAAGAACATTATCGGTAGAGGGTTAGTGTGAAGACTGGATGACTAATAGATCTTAGTATAAAAATATATTAATCTTTTGAGATCTGAGAATTGTGATCGAATCCTTGCTTTCTGACACTGATAATAAGGTGAAATTTGAATACTTTGAGGGCCAGCTGGAATTTAAACGCATACTGAATTTAATTTCCCTTCAGGAAATAATAGAGTATGATTGAATTCAATATTGTATTGAATTTCAGGATATAACTTTATATTGTTGTCCACATTCATTTGCTTTTATTTGTATGATTAGGCTGCTTGTATAGTATATACTGATAAACTGCAAATTTCTTTGTTTTTCTGTGAATAAATGCATGCGTATATACAAGTAGTTTTATTTGTTGAAGAAATGTTTCCAGAGCAAATAAACTGTTTATATTAAAACCATGGTTGCACTTGTATCCACTGTGTCTCTCTAAACCAATTTACTGCACTATAATATAACCGCAGCCCGGTTCTGGTGAGAACCTTGCTGACTTCTTTTTAGCGTAGAACAGTTGTGACCAACATAGCAAAATGAATGCAAAGACTTAGGTAATTTGAAACAATCATAAGCATCTCTTTCTCAAGTTAGGATTAGTGTTTATTGTTGTTATTAATAAGCCTTAATTTTTACAAGAAGTTCATTGGAGACACAGAGAGACCTGTTTATGACTCAGCAAAAAGGAAGACCAAGCAAAAATAGATCCATGGGAGAGTTCAAAGTCAAAGACTGCTGCTGACCGAAAGGAAAAAACATTCACAATTTTTCTTTAGGAGCTTCAAAAGAATAGATTAGGCTGGTTCTAGGCTAAAATTAAAACAGAAATACTCTTAAAATATTAAGACATTAGATTCAAATCTGAAGATATTGGTTGTTTGAATGATAAAAAGATTAAAGAGAGGTGAAGGAAAAGGAAAAGTGAAGCAGAAGACCAAAAAATCCAAAAAGTTTGAAAGAATGAAGAAGGTGGAACCAGTCGTATAAATTAAGGGGTTGGAAAGGGATGTAATGTTGCTACTCCTGTCCTCAGTAAAACTGTCAAGAGAGAGTGAAACTGTGTACAGCCGGTAAAGAGGGGAAAAACCAAGATCAAAGAAAGGGGAAAGAATATGAGTTTCCCCTCTAGAGGCTAAAACAGCTTGACCTCTGACATCTGTAAAGATATAGTTACAGAGAACCAGCTTTAATATTTACAGGCTGTTAATTTTAAGGCTCGATTTCTGATAGGATTTTCCCCTCAGTTTTTTAAAATTTTTTTTCAGTAAATTACCAATTAAAAGAAATTATATAGATTTTTTAGATTCAGCACACATATTTGTCAATATCTCCCCACTATGATAACGTACAACAGATTTGTGGTCACCGTTGGGCTCTAATCTGATTTTAAACCATAATTTAAACTCTCTTTTTAACCCCATCAGATATTGCTTTATCCTTATATTACCTTTTATGATGAAACTAACAACAGATGCACTGATAGAGTTTAACTGGTGGAAGAGATGAAGATATTACTTACCTAATGTTTGGAAAACAGTATTGTTGTATAAACATCATGATAGTTGGACTGGTAATATGAAATAAAAAATGAGACATACAAAACCATTGCATGATTCTAATGTATATTGTGGAGTTGTTCGAGGGCAGCAAATGCTATGGAAATGCATTACTTAATAGCATAACTCAAAAAGTGGAGCAAACACAACATTTGGACCAATACAAACACATGCAAAGGAAACAGCTTGCAAAAGAGAACTGCTACTATCACAGAAATTAGAGATGTGGTTAAAAACATGCTGCAAAAAAAAAAAACACTAAAAACACATAAATGATGCTAACACAAAAAAAGAACTCAAAAAGAAAGAAAATGCTTCAAGTAGCTATATGACTGCAAGTTAAGAAAAGTTGCAAATTATCTCCAAGTTACATATGTTCTCCAGATCACTAGGGGAAGACGATCATCAACCCATATGGGGCCGGGCCCATAGTAAAGGCAAAAACAGGATAATAATTGAAAGGAAACTTACCTTTGGTTTCTTCCATCCAACTGTCTTCTGGATAGCATCACCTTTATGGAGAGACAAGTAGCTCAACTAACATAATCATACTCCTTAATTTTTTGCTTAGATTTTTCAATTTCCAGGTTAAAGGGGGTTTATGTATAGTCTATTGATGTCACAAAGACAGTTGTGTAAATCATCAGGAGATAATAAAAAAAACTGTCCCCCATGACATTCTAGAACTTCAAAGAGTGGTTTCCACTGTTTTGGTCGGAACATGGATTCACGTTTAAAATTAGAAATTATTACAGCAGAATAGTGAAGGTTTCATTAAATACAGAATTCTTCTTTTTTTTTTTTTTTTTTTACAATTTGTTATTTATGTAAATCTAAGCAAAATTATAATACATAGTGTTTTGGTGGTACTCACTGAGGAGGTTCTATTTTTATAATCAGAATTGTATAGTTAAGTTTTTAGCATGACTTTTTAAAGTCAGTATCATGGAAGAAATCAGTGTTGTTTATTTTTGTGTCCTTTCTTCAATGCGTGTGGGTTCAGGTTTCAATTTAATGTTTCCTTCTGGAACTGTGTAGCTTTGATTAGTGACTAATGGTCCAAGAGATTCAGTTGCATGACTTGGCATCAGCAATGAAATTCAGAAAAGGAGTAGCCTTTTTCCCCTCACTCTAAATGTATCTGTTATGGAACATTAGCCTCAATACTGCTTTTATAAGGGCTGCTTGCTGTTAAGGTCTTTGTAGGTTCATTTAATGTAAATTTCATGATTTGTGAAAACCAGCAAGGGTCTGTGGGAATCTTTTTATCAATAGTAGTTTTCCAGCCCAAAATGTATATAGAACTTTGAGATAATACCAAGTAAAGTGTTCGCAGTGCATTATTTTTGTAGAATTTTACATTGCACAATATTTCAAATGTTTGGAGCACATATCTCCTTTTGGGTTAGTCACTTCTTGAAAAATAACTCTTAGTGACCTCCATCTTTATTGGAGTGTCAGAACTATATTTTTTTGACAGCAGACATGTATAGATTATTCAAAATTACTTAGTTGTTGCCCAGACAGAAATGAAATGTCTACAAGCGGGGTGCAAATTGATGCATTGCTTGTTGAAAATGTAACATAATAAACTTCTCCTTTCTTATACAGCGGGTCCAAAACAAACAAAAGACAACGTACAAATGTTTACAAAGAAATACAATTACAGAAAACATGGAATAAAAGCCCCACTACATTTCATATCATCCTTCCTTCATTATTATTTACACATATTTCCCAGGATTTCACTGAGTCTTTTTATGCTAATGGTTTTATACATAAGGCTGCAAAAAGTTCCTGTGCTGTATATTACACAGGGTTTATTTGGGCTTAGCTATTCAAAGTAATTAATAATAATAATAATTAATAAAGTAAGAAGCCTTAATTTGCTTCACAGATAAAACTTTTAAAATTATTAAAAACCATTTAATATTTTTCGTCTACCTTGTAATCCCATTAGTTCCACTTTGTTTTACCTGCAGCTTTCTTCACCATGAAACACACATTATATGAAATCACAGATGCATGGGCATGCTGTGGAGTAGAAAAGAATGTCCAATAATTCACTTGAAGAAACGCTTGGAGTCACTCTCTCTCACTATTGAGCTTTTTTTTTACTTACATTGTTAGCATTCTGGTGTTGAATATGCTCACTGCTACAAATCCCATCAGCCTGACCAACGGGCTAAAACTGGTAGTTGGTTCCACAGGAGAGGAGCCCAATAATAGGATAACGATTTTTACAGCTGCTTTTTGTATCTCTGCTTCTGTCTCCTTTAACCCAAGTCGGCCTCGGCAGATGGCCGCTCAAACTTAGCCTGGTTCTACTGGAGGTTTCTTCCTGTTAAAAGGGAGTTTTTCCTCTCCACTGTCGCTACAAGCATGCTTAGTGTGAGGGATTGCAGATAGAAAACTTTGAGTCAATATGACTGTATGATCTGGTTGAACTGTAAAGTGCCTTGAGATGACATGTATTGTGAATTGTAGCTATAGAGCTATAGAAATAAACTGAATTGAAATTGAATTGAATTGATCCTAGGAACCACTAGTAAACCTGCAGATTGAGAGCAAAGTGCTGTTAGTAACATAACGAACAATCATATCTCTTATATAAGATGGAACTTGGCCATTTAAGGCTTTATATGTGAGAAGGAGGATTTTAAATTATATTCTGAATTTAACAGAAAGCCAGTGAAGAGATGCTAGAATAGAAGAGATATTATCTCTCCTTTTAATTTTCATCAGAATTCTGGCTGCAGCATATTGGATCAACTGAAGGCTGAACTACAGTTTGTGGACTTCCTGATAAAAAAGAATTACAATAGTCTAGCCTTGATGTAACAAATGCATGGACATGCTTCAAATGTAGTTTTTGTGAGTGTGAAAGCATCTAAAGTTTATCCTTATAAGAATCACAATCATTAAGTCAGATTTGAACGAGAGCATAAATAAAATTAGACGTGAAGGCTTGCCACAGTTTAGGGTCCCTGTGCTCTTGAAACAGAAACCTTTGGCAGCTTTTTTACTCTACTAAATCTTCCAACTCATTTTCGTACAGGACTGAGTTTGAGATTAAACGTTAACACAGCACATTCACTGTACTTTGGCCCTGTAATCCCTTGTTAAAGTCTGAATAGCTTTCTGGTCCTCTCTAAAGTAAAACATTCCCACAGCATGATGCTACCACATCATGATGTATTCAGGTATTTTGTAGTGTTAGTTGTCTGACACAAATAGAATTTTGTGCACTTGCCAAAATATACAAACTGTGTCCTCATCATGACTTTTGGAGTTATAACTTTAGTAAATCACGCTGGTCTATGAAGGCAGATTTGTTAAGAGTTTACCCATTTTCGTTTTGGACTTTTGCAGATCCTTTATAGTGTTAATGAGCTTCTCTGCTGTTTCTCTGATTTACACTGCCCTTGTAGGCTTTTCATTCAAGGTGATCAGCCATGCTCTGATAGACTGTAATTATTTCACACTCTTAATCTTTATTGAATACTATTTCATGAAATTCTTAGGAAAGTGTTTTATAACCTAATACTGCTTTAAGCCTATCTGCAACTTTACCTTGGCCCTCTCTGCTGTATATTTTGGTCTTGGGATACATTTAATTCACCAGTGTTCTTTATAAAAGCCATGGAGCCTCTTCTAGAAGTCAGGTTTTGGAAATGAAGTCCTGCAGTTACAAACTCAGTCTCATTAAATCCTTCTTTTTTAGTATTAACATTTATTTTATGCAGTCTGAAATGAAACCTGACCTGACATTTGCTTCATTTTTTGTCTCTTTTCTAGAGACCTGTGTTCTGTCTGCAAAAAGTGTGAACACTGTCAGGTTTAATTTTGTTCCTAAAAAAACCTCAGGGCAATTTGGTCAGCTTCACAGAGGAAAAGCATCACAAGGTCAAGTACGGCCTTTGGTGTATTATAGTCAGCTAAACTGCTTAAGAGTACATTCAGGGTGCACAGAATATTAAAATAAATTGCATAAACAAAAACATCTTTAAGTGGTTATCTGTGTCTCCCAGCTGTGAGCTTACAACCTGAGTTACTTTAAAGCTTAAACTAACAGCTGGGAATACTTTACATGAGTACACGTTAAAAGCAAAAGCACATAAAGACCCACATGCAAAAATCTGATATATCTTTTATACATCTAAAACAAAGGCAGTGAATGACTGTAAGTTCCTGAGTCTAGGCATGAAAAAGACCTGTTTAGAATTAAGAAATCGCTTAGTCTCAGTAGACTGTGGCTATGCATCTGTCATTTGAATCAGAGCAGAGTCACAGCACAGTACCTGGAGAGCAGGCCAAGTGATTCTGTTTGCCTCATCTATCTCTACATGACCAGACTGGATAAGCAGAACCATTTGTCTGTGAGAGTCATGCCACTTAAAGCACAGAGGCCAGAGCCGCTGCACATCCTGGCATCCTAATGACTGACGGCTGGGGGTGACAAAGGTTGTGAGTGAGTCAAAGTATTCGAAAAAAGAAAAGTGGATAATTAAATGAAAAATAGCAACCAGGAAATTCAGTTTGAAATATTAACTATAACATTAATAATACAATAAAAATAAAACTACAATTAAAAAAAATTTGAATCTCAGAAAGGAAGCCAATTGACATTTTAATGTTTAGAACCAAATAGTTCATGCTTCTTGTTCAGCGTTTTTTCTTTCTTAATCTCATCAAGCTATATAGAGTTGGAACAGTTTTTCTAACAGGAAAGCATTCTGTCTAGAGTCAGACTGTGTACGAATAGAGGAAATCCAAGGCTATTATTACCTTCCCTGGAAGTGTAATGTTAATGATTCTGCCATCAGACAAACACTGGTCTGCAATCACATTTATAGCAAGACTGCAGGGAGATAGCTTCTGACTTGAAAACAAAACAATAATGTTTGCCTGCAGGCTACTGTAAATCCCAGATCACCAGCTGCTGGAAGGAATACTATTTGAAATATTAGAGATAGACGTATCCTTAAGTCTAAAGGAAACAACTACATTTTCACTTGAGAGATATAAAACACAGAGGTTGTTGTGCCATGGTTTGGGGTAGGGCTCACATTAAACTTCAAACTGTTTTCCTTTTCTCACAACTCAATTTTAACAGTATTTTAATGATCTGCTACAACCAGTTTGGAAAAGTTTATTTAGATAAGAATTAGTGTTGCACC
>NW_015150809.1:230880-246178 GCF_000732505.1 Cyprinodon variegatus
TTTTCTGTATTTAACACCAATATGCAAGCTGGGATTATGGTGTATTTCTGATTAAAACATGCTGCAGTTTTATTTGTTGAGATTAATTAAAGTGGCTAGAGTTTCCAAAAGTTTTACTTAAGAGCACCACTGCTTAAAAAATGACATTACTTGGGTAGAAGTTAAAGGTATAGTGCAGTAAAAATAGTCCTAGAAGTAAAATATGATTTTCAATTATCCATTACTGGTTCCCAGCCCACTTATGTCAGTCCCTCTCTGCGTTCCCTTGATGGTTTCTAGTTCTAGATCTGAAAAATGATTTTAAAAAATCAATATATGCTTCTGATGGTGAAGTGGTTTAGTCTTTGTTTTCAATGCAAGGTTCAAATCTCATTTGTGTTTAGAAGGGCATCCGGAGTAAAAACTTTGCCAGGTGTTTCATGATGACTTGCAGTGGGGCCCCTTCAATTTAGAAGCAGACGAAAGGACATAAAACAATAAACCTATAACTCTGTTAAAAACACATGGAAAGGAATCTGAAAACTCAAAATCCAGATCTGATTTTGGCTAAATAGAGTACAGAGTAGTAAAGGATCTAAAGCCAGCTGTTCATACAAGGAAAGTAACCAAGATCTGGAAACCAAAGATGTTGAAATACTAACTAATGTATCTGATTAATGAGAGCTATAGATATGTATTTTATCAAGTTTAATCTGATGATATTTTTATGTCTAATAGGCTATATTATTCATTTCTTTCTTTTATAATTATTTCAAAAGTTATTTCAATATAGTGACAGGATCTTTTCTGAAACCAAAAAACAAAAAAGACTAGGAATCAAAGACTAACTTTGAGGTTAACACAGGCCCTGTCCAGTGGTATTTTTAGAAGTAGACTGCTTTGACTTGATTAGTTAAGTCTGTGATTCATAAGGCCTAATTTGAAGGGATTAATTACAGAAGGTCATAAAGTCCCAAAGACAGTTAATGTTCCATCAATCTTGACCAGAGGGGTGAATGACTCTGGCAGTGTAATATGTAATAAGGACTAAATATTATATACAACAACACTCAGAGTTTTTTCCATGTATACTTGTCTTTTTTTACTTTGGTAGCTAAGTTTTTTTTGTTTTCTTTCTTTAAGTTTAGTTTGCAGCTTTCTTAATACTGGTGAGAACTCAGACTTAATGACCAAGGGAAAATGGCAGGGAGTGGGAATGAAGTCAATATCATATTGCGTAATTGGACCAATAAAGGCCCCAACTGTAATAACATGAGAAATTGTAATGAGTTGTTTCCAGCATTCATTTGCTACACTCAGCTACCCAGCTCATTGTAATGCAGCAAACATATCGAATAATTAATAAATGAGGTAGAATGGGGATTCGGAGGAACTCTGCAGCCTAAAACTAACACAATCCAGATAACCTTTGAGAGCAGTGGGCTTCAGGGTGTCAAGGAGGGTCATCAATTAGCCTGCTGTATGGGCTATTTCAGGGGACACTGTGGCATAATGCATGAGAACTACTGAAGGATCTAAAAGAAAAAATAAATTACTTCAGTTTTTATCTCTGTGTTATAAGAATGTTAATGTCTGCATTCATTTCAGGGTAAACTTCTGTTCTGGAGTATAGATCATGTTTGCATATGGCAGTAATCTCTTCAGAGACCAAAGTTTAAGTGTATCTGAATGGGAGAGTTTGCTAAGGACATTTTTTATAGAGGGCAGTCAGTACTGAAAAGCCAAACTTCCTTCCTGTCTGAGAAATCACAGTCCAAAAATAACACATATGTTATCTTTAATGCATCCATCTCTATCTCACTTTAGACACAGACACAACTCAAAGATCATGGACAGAAAATTATATGGATATTTCTACAAACACATATCTTAATCCTGCAGAAAGGACTGCAAAGTATTCACACCTCTTACAGTTTTTGTTCTGTAAATTTTTCTTCATTATTATTACAACCCTTGCATGTTTCAAATAATTTGATTTCTTTAGACCAACACAAAACAATCCATAATGATGAAATGAAAGGAAAGAAACAGAGTAGCCATGTTTCTATCCGAATGCAAATTTTAAGCAAACGTTTAAAAGTTTGAAAAAAGTGCATCTGAACTGGCATATTTCTATTTGGTTTAAAGCATATTAACCAAGCTCCTTAAAGGATAACGTCATCATTGTTAGGGTGTAGCTGTGGCTGTTTTTTTTAAGAGTTTTTCCAACAGATGGCTTCTCCCGGACCTGCTGCAGAGATTGGGTCATCGTCCGCAGGTGCACTGCATTCACACCTGCAAATCATCAGTCTCATTACCTGGGTGCTTAAGAGGTGCAAGCACCAACTACAGAGGATAGGTATTGAACATGCCACCATTTTTCTTGGTCAATATATTTCTAGAGGTTCTACTGACATTACATTTCACCAGATGTCAGTAAAAATCCATGTATTCCACACATACAAAGAAATCAGACAATAGATGACCAGAAATTAAGTTATTTTAAATAGTTAATAGTGAAATGACACAGGGAAAATGTATTTACCACACACTTACTGAAATTAATCTAATACTTTGTACAAAAGCGTTTCTTAGCAATAACAGCTTCAAGATGCCTGCTGTACGGAGAAATCAGTCAAATGCATTGCTCAGGTGTGATTTTGGCCCATTCCTCCACACAAACAGTCTTCAGATCTTGAAGGTTTCTTGGGCCTCTTCTATGAACTCTGATCTTTACTTCTTTCCACTGATTTTCTATTGGATTCAAGTCAGGAGATTGGCTGGGCCATTCCACCAGCTTTATTGTCTTTTTCTAACCAATTGAGAGTTTCCTTGGGTGTGTGTTTGGACTCATTGTCTTGGTGAAATGTCCACCCACTTATCATCTTCATCATTCTAGTAGATGCATTTTTCCAATCATCCTTCCTTCAATTATTTGAAGTTTGCCAGAACCATGTGTGGAAAAACAGCCCCACGCCATGATGTTCCCACCTCCAAACTTCACTGTTGGTATGGTGCTGTTGGGATGATGTGCGGTGCCATTTCACCCCCAAACATGATCTGTATAATGGCTTCCACAGAGTTAAAGTTTGATCTCATCTGACCGGACTATATTCTCCCAGTATTTCACAGGCTTTTCTAAATGTTGTGCAGCAAACTTTAAATAAGCTTTCACATGCTTCTTCTTCAGCATTGGAGTCTTGGAGAGCGTGCGTACAGGGCATGGTAGTAGAGCGCATAACTTATTGTTTTCTTTGAAACAACTGTACCTTCCAATTCCTGGTCTTTCTGTTGCTCTCCACAATATATTTTGATGTTGGAAAACTGTTCTGATTATTCTTTTCACTCCACTGTCTGAAATCAAACAAGGAGCCTCTGGTTCTGGTCAGTTTATGGTGAAATTATGTTCTTTCGACTTCTGGATTATGGCGCTAACAGTGCTCACTAGAACATTCGGAAGTTTAGAAATCCTTCTGTAACCAATACCATCATTATGATTTGGAACAATAAGGTGACAGAGGTCTTAAGAAAGCTCTTTACTTTCACCCAACATGGGATGTTTATTGTGTGACACCAGAGACACCTTTTTATAGGCCATAATTTGGGACCGAAACCAGCTGATATTAATTTGCACTGACAAGGGGCAGGATTGCTTTCTAATTACTGAGAGATTTCAGCTGGTGTCTTGGCTTTCCATTGCTTTTTGCACCTCCCTTTCTTAAAGTCTTCAATACATTTACCCTGTGCCATTATTACACATAAAGACTGAAAATCTTGATAAGCAGCTAAATGCAAATTCTAAAATATTTAATGTGGGTTAAAAATGGTCACATTTCGATTACTTCCCCTTATTGTATCTAGATGCTTCACAATCTCTGTATTTAATATAATATGTATATTTTATTATACTCTTGGCTAAATAGCTTATGTTTCCATCACCCAGCGTAGAACTATAACCAAATATGAGCCCTGTACATTAGGTAATTAGTAAAAAGTGGGTCAAGCCTTTGGACTTAAGCTCAGATTTCAAGACCATTAAAGAACTTGTAGACATGCTGTCCCTAAACACCTTAACCATAGTCTATTTGCACCACTTTGCTCCTAAATCAGTGACATTCTCAACAACATGCTGTATTGTTTGCATCACTGACCTAAGCATGCACTTACTGGTGTGAGAATGCAGTGAGGCAAGTGCACAGCATTTTTTCAACCATATGCTCAACATGTGTTTAACGTGCGCTTAACTCTGACGAAGCCCTGAGTTACAGTCAAAATCCAAAACACATATACTGTGAAAAAATTGCCCTTTTTTATGCTGTGAAGGCAATCGTCCCCCTCTAGTCAGACTCTCACATCCTGTCTCAGCTCCACATGCACACCCACAGCTCTCCTCAGACAGACAAGATTATATGCATGCGAAATTCCTCCTACTAACAATGAAATAAACCAAGAGCCCATATCAGAGACTACTTCAGCACAGCTGCTTTCTACATAAATAATACATGCTACAGGTTCATGTCCAATAATGGAAGGGTGTCTAGTATTTAATATTTTCCTCTTACTTTTTTCTTTTTTGTTTTCTATGTTTTTTTTTTTGTTTTTTTTGTTTTTAGCTTCTTTTTTTTAGGTCTCTTCTAAAGCTTCTCCTTATAATTTATTTAAGTCTGTTTGGTATGTGCATACTGAGCCAGTGCCTCACCAAATTTGTATTATGGTCACTTAATAAGAATAAAGTCTCTTGATGTCTTAGAATTGTAAAGATCATAGCTCACTATTTTGTAAACACACCTGGTACATGAAGCACTATGTTCAAGCTGTGTTAAAGTATTACCTCAAGCTTAAAGCTGCTTCCCAGCCCCAACCTCTGTGGTTTAGTACCCTTGTGGTTTCTTAATAATTGCACTTTAATGTATAAAAACATCCTACAAGCAAAAACTTCCATCTAATCCCCCCCTTCAAGCCATTTACTCCCTTAATAATCAGGAACAATGCTGACCTCAGCTGGACCTAGCGAGTTACTACTGTTGTTTACAGTTCTATGAAAAACTGTGAGCAGCAGAGATGACTGACTAATGTGGCCATTCCCCCACAGACAAGAAATCTAACCGAGTGTGCGATCAGAGAGAAAGAGACAAGTAGAGAGACAGGAACAGGATAGGTGAGACTGGGTAGAGAGCAAAGAGGGTACAGACAGATGGGGAATGGACCCCTAACAGGTAGGCAAACTACACCACAATGGCAACAGTGAGGTAAGACGGACAGATGGTCAACTGCAAGTGAGACATATATGTGTTAAATCATCCCACACTTAATTAATTACAGAGGGGAAACCCTGTGGGGCTTTTGGCTGCTTAAAGCATAGAGGATCACAACAAAACCACATAGACGCCACAAAATTAAATAGACCCAGACATGTGAATTAACAAGATGTATGCAAGCAAACAATAGAAGAACATAATTTCCCTTCTTCAGAAATTTTTCTCAGAAAAAAGGCGAGGAAAACAGGGACAATAAAAAACAAGTTGTGTAAGAGAAAAAGGACAGGTAAGAGGTGGAGTGTTTAGAGCAAGAGAGGGTAAAGGATGAATGAGGAGTCAAAGACTGGCTCAAAACAGAGACAGAGTGATGATCAGTCAGGAGAAAATGAAACCATTTGAGGTAAAGATAGATGGTAGCAAGGAAGGAGAGAAATGGAGTGTGAGATGGAAGAAAAGAGAGGGAAGCAGAGAGAGTAAGTGGAGGAGGAGGGGGAGGCGAGATTAGATGAAGGAAGGAGACTTGTGGAAAGAGTGTAGTGAAGTGTAGTGGAGAGAAGAGGAGAGAGAAGCCAAATGAGGGATGAGAAGCAGGAAGCTGCGACCTCACATGCTTCACTGCAATGACGCTCTGAAGATCATCTCAAGGTTGTTAGATAAGAGGGGACCCATTCAGGGGAGGAGAGGATTGGGGGATCTAGCACAGGTTGTGGGGTTGTTGGGAGGAAGATGATTGTAAGAAGACCAAACAGAGGTATGATGAAAGTGAAGAGTGCAAAAGAGAAGATATATTAAGCAAAGAAAAAGTAGTAGAGAAGGGTATGAATAGGAGTGATGAAGACCATGAAGCAAATGACTCAAGATGCCACAAGGCATGGCATTGAGCATGTTTATTTGCCTGTGTGCAGATCCATGCAGGGTATAAAGCCCTGTGTTAACCTATGCATCAGTTGGGGGAGATATGCAAAACTGTGTAGGTTAGCATTCTGGAGAGTGAGTGTGTGAGCATAGTTGTGAATGTCTCTGTGTATATATGCGTGCATGTATATGTGAGTGTGCAGTTTGGCAGAAGTGATGAAGTGCTGGGAGCCTGCCAGCCAATAAACAACCAGGCAGGCTGTGTTCCATTCCTTAATGAGTTACCCTTATCAGTTACCCCACGCTCTTCTCCTTCTTACATGCATCCTTTATTTACTCTCTATTACATTATCTTCTTCACTCTTTCTCCTGCATGTGTCCTATTATCATTCGTCTCTCCTCCTGTGCTTCTACTCTTCCGATATATTCTGGTTCAGCTGTTTTTTTCCCTTTATCTTTCTGCTCTGCCCTTGCCTACTTACTTTCCTGAAATAGAAAAATGGTAAGAAAATGACATTGATACCATGTATAGAACGTGACATGCAACATAGATGAATATAACTTATTCAGAGCTGAAGCTTGATGCAGTTGTCTGAAACTCAACTTTTTTTTTTTATCATATTCTATATTATAACTGTATTTGTGTGTGCTTGACAGCTGCTTAACTGGCCTAAACAGGACAGCTCTGCAGGGACGACTGAGACTGTAATTACTTTTGGATGTACTGCCATGATATTTTGCTCAGAAAATCATGTTCCCTTGAGAAAGGTTAATGAGTTTGGTGATCTTTTGTCTCAAGACCAAATTGTTGCAAAATTAACATCTGCTTCAGATGTAATTTCCCTAAGTAATTGTAAGCCAGTTAACATGCTGATTATTTAACACAAAATACCATTAGATCTAAAACTCTATGCAGCGAAGAAAATATTTCCAAGCCTGTTTTAATTTAGGGATAATTTTTTATGTATTATTATTATTTTAAATATCTGGAACCGAGTCTGTGTTAAAAACAATTTCCCTTCCCCCAACTCAGCATCAGACATTTAAAAAACGATTTAAAACAAACATAGACATAAATGAGGTTTTCATTCAAAATAATGGTGAAGTCAAACATAATGAGGGTTAATCCCATTTAATACCTTTCCCTTCATTGTTAAACAGACGTCATGCTTTGTAACCTCATCTCTAGCATATTGAAAAGCACATTATGTAGGCAGTTTTTAAAACATCAAGCCCTACCATGTTTTTAAAGCATGTGATGCTTTTAATCCAGTTAAATTCTAAAACAGTATGTGTATATTGAAATCAAGTATAAGTTGTTGTTTTTTTTTACCCCTACATTAATTTGACACTATTGAACATAACAATGCTCCAACACTATGTCTGCTACTGTGAGTTGTTTAAGGAAAAAAGATATTACATTCTGAATAAAAAGTTACGAGAATACATAGAATATTCACATCTAAAAGTCCTTTCTAAAGAACCAGTAGCATAAAAGAGGCAATGTAGAGTAGACAAAGATCTCAACAAGAAGTACATCGTCCAAGGAATTTAAATAGATTAAATAACAGCCAATGGGATCTGTTAGTCTTGAAATTGTTTAAAAAAAAGCGTTTATAAGGCTTGCAACTCAAGACAATTTCAAGAGCTGTTATCCACAAATGGGGAAAACATAGATAAATGAAACATAGTGGCTTTCATCTGACTGTCTGGGGCTACTTTGTTATTTGAAGATCTGGGGAAAAAAAATGGTGGGTCCATGAATCCTGCTTTCTAACAGAAAATACTCCCCAGTCAAATTGCCAATCAGTTTGTAATATTAGGGTTAAAATACTTGAGTAATGCTGCAGGAAAGGAAATAAATAAATGTACTAAAGGGATATCCTCTTCCTTCTGGATAACCCAAAGAATTGTGGGTTACAAAATACTACACAAAAAAGGTAAAAGACCTATTGCAGTTAGTGCAAATGCATAGCAGTTCAGGGTGCCGCGTGTAGTTATTAATGAACTTTTTTTTTTGCTTACTGTTACCACCTTTTATGACTAAAATGTTGAAGCCTTTTTGAGAAAGGAAGAAAATCGTTTTTGAGACCAACTATAGCATAAAACAATTGTTTCTCCACTGACTTGCATCTATGGAACTGAGGTTTAGATTCCGATTTAGAGCTCAAAAAGATGTGTCTTTGCAGATTCACTGCAAGTTTATCGTTAGAAGTCACTGTAAATCAATTTTTATGTGAAATGCCTATCACTACACATATAAAGTCATATTTATTAACTATCTTATTCAGTAACATGATGATTTTGGAAACATTCAAGATAAGCCATAACTATGGTTATTTTTCTAATGGAAACCTCCAAAGCCTACCATCCAGGTCATAGTTGCCAAGCTATATAAAGCAATAGAGTGTTTTCATATCCGAACCGTTTCTCACAGGTCTTGACATGAAGCAAAGGAACACCTGGTCATGGATTCAGTTCATGCATTCTGACATGGTGCCTTCCACAAATCATATTAAGAGTAGTTAATGGGATTAGCAGAGGAACACAATGTAGAGGACATTAATCTTGTCTGGAAGTCAGCCATCAGTTTGGTTTGTTGACATCTAACAGAGTTTCTTTGGCCAGCTGGCAGTTGGTAATGGCTCAGAATGATTTACATTTTTGTCGGTTAATTTCTTCTTCAGCTGTGACTTCAATCAGATACATATAGAATAGGGATGTCCCTTTTCAATCTAAGATAAATCCCCATGAGATATTGGATTTTAATTGTCTTCACAGTTTCAGGGTCTTCAATATTGCAACCACGTATGATTCCCTGAATATAATATTAGACCAGTCTATATTTGAGCTGCAATGTATTCAAACTATACTTGAGTCACTGTCTACATTTGCTCTGGATTAACTCTGGTCATCTTTTACCCTTTTTTTGCTATTAACAATATTAAAAGATATAAGGACAACAGTAGGTAACTCCCTATGTTCGTTATATAAACTTTTTGTGCTCATGTGTACACAGAAGTCTCCTGTGTGACACATTTTGTGGCTAAAAAAGGTGCTATGTTTTTAAGGGGAAGAAAAGTTTTTTTTTTGTTTAAGTTCTTTTCTCAAACCATAAACTGAAACCATGCAGAAACATGTCCTCTGTCAAATTTTCAATAAATCATATTAAAACAGAGAATTAACATGCTAACAAATGCAACCACTTTAGTACATATAATTATAAATATGGAAGGTCAGTACAGACTGTGGTTGTGTATTGTCTCAAATAGCTCTTTAGAATTAAGTGATTAAGTTGCAAGAATATTATATAATATATCAGAACATTATGGCAATTTTGTCATTCAGTAAAATCTGTGCTAAAGCGCCATAGCAATGCTATCCCGCAGAACCTCATTTATAAATAAATATCTTTCATTTTTCAAACACAAATGTTAAAGACTTCAGCACATGCGTTATCTTAATTAAACTGTAATTTAAATTAAATGAGCATTTAACTTAAATTAAAATATAGGGAAAAAATCCTGTACATTTTTATATGTTTACATGTGACCTGAAAAAAAAGAAAACTTTTTGCTTGCGTTTTCCTCAAAATGCAGAGCTAAAGCAAAGGGTCAGACCTTCCTTTGTGCTGATGAAATTTATGTATTTATGTTACTGAAGTTTTCTATTCTAGAATTGCTTTTAATGGTTTTTCATCCTTTTTAAATATCTACATTTTTGTAAATTTAAAAGTAGTTTTTTTTTTCTGCCATAAGCTGAGAGCTCAAGAAATCAATAGTTATATAACTGAGATTTAGCCACAAAGTTTTGTCCAAAGGAAAAAAGGCAAAACTAAACAAACACGACCATGAGCTTCTTAAGATTTTTCTTATTTGAGTTAAAATATCTATTACTTGTACTCTCCTTGAGAAGTTAAATCTTTCAAAGACTTTCTTACAACATAAAAGAAAGAACTGTCACTACAAAAAGAAATTACTGTGGGAAAGTTAATATAAAAGCACACAGAAAATCCTCCCAAACACTACTACAATGTTAAAACAAAGACATAAAAAATGTAAAATGCACAAAAATGGTAAAATATTAATATTTTTATTTTTCAAAAACGCAGCAGAAATCTTTTAGGCTCATCACACGCCATCCATCTGCTGAGATGATAAACCCATAAGAAGAAACAAATTATCAGTCAAATGTCCTTTAAATGTTATTTTCA
This sequence comes from Cyprinodon variegatus, assembly GCF_000732505.1. NCBI lineage: Eukaryota > Metazoa > Chordata > Actinopteri > Cyprinodontiformes > Cyprinodontidae > Cyprinodon > Cyprinodon variegatus. The sequence continues at coordinate 241,186 of NW_015150809.1, forward strand.
TATCATTTTGTAAAAGTTCTTTGCTCACCACAATTTTTTTTCATCAACTTTAAATGTTTCACATATTCAGTTAACAAGTGACTAAAAAATTCTGAGGGAAAAAAAAATGAAGGTTACTTAGGATGAGTAGAGATTAAGTAGGCTTCAATGTGACAAAGCAGTTTGTAGTCACACATGTTGAGACAAGGACACAGAGGAAATGGGAGTGCTGGACAAAAGCTGGGTCAACCAAAGCAGGGTAATACAGAAACACCAGAAAACGTTTGTATTGGCCCTTGGTTGGGTTACTATTTTTAAAGTCATTATGGGCCCATTTGGTTAATCGGAGCACAGGAAAAGGCTTTCATGTGGTCTCCATGGGAGCTCTTCATTAAACGCTTTACTTATGCATGTAAATTGTTTGTAATAGATTTGAGAAATGCTTGATCTCTTATGTTAATGACTTAGACCAGTAACAACCACAGAACTCCTACACTCACAGTGAAGAATGCAAGAAAACCCCCAGTAAAGCCATCATATTGACATGGTTTTAATTCCAGTGGTAAAGTTTATTTTATTCAAACGTTTTACCAGTAAGGCTTAAAAAGCAGCAACTTTGTAGCCTTTTTGTGCTGCAGTGTTAAGTCTTGTTCATTAAAAAAACAAACTACTTTATCTTCAATTCATCAATCAAACTTTTCTTCAAACCAAGGTTACAGAAGGTAAACCTGGCTTTAAAAATAGATTTTATAGAAATCTTTTTGACTTTTTGAGTTATTCAGTGAGGAGCAGGACTCGAAAAACTGGGCCCCTCATTATGTATAGATAACAAAGGCACAGAGCCTTGCACAAGTATGCTTATATTTCTTTTTCTTTAGAACCACAAACTTTAAAATGCTTTTAGAATAACAAGTGATAGACAACACAAAGTAGTTTTTAAAGTGGAAGAAAACTGATGCATAAATTTTGTTTTTATATCAAATAAAACTATTTATAATCTTTTCACCTATCCCTGGAGTACATTCAATGCAGCAAATTCCTTAGAAATCACCTAATTAACAAATAGTTTCCCTCTGTGTGGTTTAAACTTAGTATATACACATATGTTTTAGAAAGGCTTCAGAGACATTTTTAAAGAACTTAAGTGAACAAATTGTACAATCAAGATGTAGGAATAATCTGAACGGGTGACGGAAAGCTGGGAAATATTTTAAAGCAATACTAGGTTCAAACATCTAATGGGGCTCCTTTACCAAAACTTAATCTGGAAAGGAAAGAAAAAAATAAGTTCAGGATAATTGTATACTTTGCAAGACCAAAACCAAAAGATTGTGCAAGAGTGTTGCAAATAACCAGCCAAGAGGCCTATGGTAAGAAGCAGTTATATATATCCGCCACTCAGGTGACAAAAGCTCTTGGCTGTGAAATTATTTGCCTCACATTCTACAAATCTGGTCATAATAAATGTTAATAAAAAATAACAGTTGCATGTTTGCAGGTTTTTACAAGCTGTTTTGGCCTTCATGTCCTGATCTATTAATATCCCAAATAGACAAATTTTAAATTGCTTGTGCAACAAAAGAAATGCACATGATTTGACATGTCACCCTGGATCCTGGTTGGCAACTGATCAATAATAAAATACAATTTATCTCTAAGTAAATTGGCCCTCACCTGCAAGAGTGCCCTCCAATAACATTGCCAGGATTTTGCATTGCGAAGGCATACAAAACGTGGGAAATTGGTTCAAAAACACGGCTAACAAAATGGTAAGAGCCTGATCTTCAGTTGGTTTGCTTCTCTTAAACAGGTGCAAAAATCTTTGTGTGCCCTCAGCAGATCTTGTGCAAAAAATATGCTAAGTAATATGTGTTTGCAATTCAGCCGACAGTGTGTGCATGCCTTTTTTGTGCATGTCTTTATCAATGTTTAGATCATGTTCTAATTACCAAACTTTGCAAATGAGTAGAAAATATGGAAATGGAAACTTTTGCCGAGTGAAAAACAATTTTCCAAATCTGAAACTCAACTCAATCAGCAGTTTAAGGATTTTTAAAGTCAGACATGGCAACAGAAGAATAATATAAATAAATAGGGCAGACAATCATTATACATTAAATTGAAACAAAGAAAATGACTGAATGTGGTGGTATGTTCATATAAAAAAATAGAATATCAAATGGGTCAACAAAAACACATGTGGTGAAAGTTCACGTGTCGTACTCCTAACAGCAGGGATCTTTTAATCCCTCAGTTTAAAAAAGCAGGTAGCATGGTTATATTCTATGCATTTGCACCTGTTTTAAGATACACAAACATTTTTAGACGATCAACAGATAAAGACAACTTTCTCATGTTAGATAATTTATCATATTATGATAACTTTAGCTCCTTAAATATTATTTAGCATTTTTGAATAATTTATATTATTACTACCTCTTTCTAAATGGTTAAGAACCTCATCTTTCTTTTATAGCCACTTTCAAATACATGAAGAAAACAGGCAATCTACTCATTCAACGCATAATAGGACAGAACCAAACGGTTTGGAGATCTTGATATTTTAGCAGCAATCTGTTGATCAACCACATCAGACCTAATTATTGCAGGTACTAAAATAAAATTGCATGTGCATTTTAGTACCTTATTTGGAATCTTGAAGATCAGACCCAAAATGTTTTTTTGTTGTTTTTTGCGGGATAAATTCAATTCAGATACATTTTTTTATATAATAAATATATTTATTTGAAGTAGATTGAAACACAGTTTATTCTATTTCCAAAACAAAAAAGAGATCTTGGACATTTTAAAAGATGGACAAAGTTGTGGATCTAATGAGCAGCTGAATGCAGCAGTAGTCAAGTGGAGCTACAGGCTGCTTGTTTCTTTAAAGGTAACAAATAATTTACCTGTTTTTTTGTGATGTTTAAATTCATAAAATAAATCATTATTTGTCTGAAAAACCTGGACTTTAACTTTGACTGTTGCTCCCTTATCATAACTTTACAGACTTGATGCAGAAAACAATTTCACGTGTTGTTTTTGCTTGATGGTGTGCTGATCAGGGAAGAATGCCTCATTAAATTCCTAAGGTAATATTGTTCTTTAATATGGCACTGTTAAAACTGTCCTGCTTTTGTTGGAGCCTCTCCTACATTGGCTTGCAGTTCAGTGTTGGCGGAGTGATTTTGCAGTTGGTGTCCCATCAATGAGGTGCAGAAGTGATGCAGACAAGCCTGTTTAAATTAGAATTTTGCAAGTGCTGCTGGTTGTCACCATGGATATTTTTGGACAGCAGAGTGGATTTATTTTCTCTATCTCAAAGGCAGCTGCATGTTGCAAGAGCACCTTGCACAGATTGCAGGTCTAATAGATAGGTGGAGAAGATGCATGCAGAGGAAAAAAGATAGTGGACCTCCCCTGTTAATGTGAAATGATAAAAAGAAAATAATTATTAGATGACTTAAAAGCTCAAATGCAGCACAGTTGGGTCTTGCAACCACATCATTCTAACTGCAGGTTAAGGTAATTGTTTTAATTTGTGAAAGCAATGTCACGCACAAAAGACTGTTTTGTGACACGCCGGACACACAAAACCCTTTTTTTTTTTCCTAAATGAATGTAAAATTTCTGTTTCTATTTCTTATCTTTCTGTAAATGCAATATTACAGTATTTAAATGATACAAAGAAAGTTGAAAAAAAAGACTGGCTCAACAACTCCAGACAACAAAACAGAATTAAGATTTCTGATTTATAACTTGAAAAACAAGAAAGACAGGAGTAAGTAGCTGTCCCAGAATGAGTGCATTTAGCACCACAAACCTGAACAGCATTGATAAGATAGTTACACACAGATGGAAGCTTTTAATCTTATAATATATAAAATGCATTATAACACTAAACAAAAAAGAGAAATGTCCTTTCCTCAGTGGAAAAAAAATACCTTCTCCGTGCTGCATTTCAATACATTATTTATGATTTTAAAAGAAAGACTTGTTGCTAGCTTATTTTCCATTCAATCTAATGAAGGTGATTAAAGTTCAAGGCAACGCAGCTACCCAATTAAGAATCTGAGGCAAGACTTAAAAATACATAGAGACTCTAGTTTGAGCTGCAACATACTTTCAATGACTCACAGCTGTAAGCGAATGTAAAGGTGATGCTGCAAAGCATTTTACCTGAAATCATGTTTAGAACATGCCTTTTTTCCACTCAACAATACTAATTTGTGTTGGCCTGTCACAAAATACACTACAGTATGCATTAAAGTTTGTGGTTATAACATTATAAAATCAGCATAAATCCCATTATTATTTACTTCCTATAAGACTTGTTAAAAAAAAGCAATGTTGATTCTTACAGATATTCGGTAAATTGCACGGCACCCTTAATTTGACCATCTGTCTCTATTTCAAAAGATGAAGCGTTTGGGCTGCAAAGGTAAAGTATTTATGGTAAACAATCTGAGACAAGAGGTTACAGTCAAAGGGTTTGTGTTGTTTTTTGTTTTAGTTTTTTTCTCTTTTTTTTTGAGCTGGTGCTTAATCATCAAACCAATACTGCGTCATTTAGACAGCACTGATCATTGATCAATATTAAAAGAAAAATAAACAGGATGATGTAAACAAAAAATTCTAATGTTCAGCTACTGAACAAGTATCTAACGGTCTCCACATAGGTAAAAAATACTAAAATGACTCTGCATAGCAAATGTAGCTTTTATATCAACATACGGTGTACATACTACAGGAGATGAGATGGAAAGACAACCAGCCTTGCTTTAGGACATCTATACAATAATATATTTATACGTATCTGAAATGAAAGCAATAATGTGGTTAAATAAGTCATGTCTTAATGCAAGTAGCAGATAAATGCTATAAATCATAATATATCATCTGTATCTTTCCATTCTATTTACAAGAGTTTGACACATAGCTGGTTAGAATGACTCTTCAGGGAGTCTAGCAAAGCTTCTGAGGCCCATTCCTTGTCTGAACATAACTGTTGTCA
>NW_015150809.1:247762-248962 GCF_000732505.1 Cyprinodon variegatus
TTTTGTGTCTAAGGTTAAATATATGATCCACAGTTTGATCCTTAGGTTGAAGGAACTTTTCTAAAGCCCCTGTCAAGACTTGACCTTGACCATTTAGACCAGTGTATGCCTGACGTATGAAAAATCAGGCAAAAAAACGCTGCCATACCTTGGATAACTTATGGGTACATTTTGTATAAGTTGTGAGCACGCTGAAGTACACTAAAGCAGGCTGGAAAACGCTGGCACATCTCAACATACTGCAAGTACGTTGAGAAATTTTGAGCATGCTCAAAATTTTCCAACAATACAATACATAGAAAGTTCAGCATCTGCCAGACTTTTAGGAGATTGTGGAATGTCACACATACGCTGTCTAAATCAGCGAGTTATGTCAGGGACCTAAGATAAAGAACGTCAAATGTTAAAATTTATCATGAACTAAAGCATCTGAAATATCGATATTCTAGTTTGTCATCATAGAAAGAGACACAAATAGAGAGAGAAACATTGCCCCAAAATTAAAACCTTCAGGCACAACTTAAATTTACTGTTGTCTTTATTTACAAGCCCTTCTCATTAAAAGCTTTAATGGCAAAACAGTTATTTCTTTATAAATTCATTCTTAACTCTTATATATTGGAACATACGCAGATTTAAATACTTTGTAAGCATTCCTAAGAATTATAATCTCAAGGATTCAGGACAAACACATAGAATGCCATTTTCAAACAGGTGGCTAATTCTCATTTTTCACCCTTAGCTTCAATCAGTCTGCATCAATCTTTGTACTGGCTATATTCTAAGCTACCAGCTTCTTTTAAAAGCAGTCCTGCTACAGTATAAGCAGCGGGTGTTAATACTCAAGTTTCACAGCTACACATTGTAGAACATAATTATTTTATCAGAGTGAAATGGTTACACTTAATTGTATTTGAGCCTTATATGCATTTGGAATATTTTGTACTGATTTTTAAGTAATTCCTAACACTCCTGTAGCATTGTCAAAAGATTTTGTAACTTGTAATAATTTTTTATAGTATTTTTCTGAATGGTGCAGAATCTCTTAATTCACCTGTACCTATTTGTGACATAAATGAATTTGAGGGAACTAAAAACTTGACATGAAAAATAGTAGAATCCTCACTACTTTGATAATGTAGCAATTCATAGCTACCAGTAGTTTTAATGGTCTGTATGGAATAGTATTATAAGGGATGA